>NW_025889487.1:0-188874 GCF_002878395.1 Capsicum annuum
ATTGCTTTATGTTTGATTTTGCAGTAGAAGATAAGATGCTAGAGAACCAATAAGAATGGAAGCAAATGGGATGAAATCTGAAGTAAATAAAGATGAAGTGTGGATGACGACATTTGTGATAAGTCGTCAGTCCTGTGATAAGCTATCAGCTTCATCGTCAGCAGTAAACACAGGGAATTGACCAAAGTTGAAAGCTGTGACGGCATTTTGTGATAGAACGTCAAGGAGGTGATAAGTCATCAACATTGCTGTCAGCCTAAGGCAGAACATGAGAGCTGACGAAAAGCCTTGACGATATTTGTTATAGGTCATCAAAGAGCTGATAGGGTATCACCGTTTGTCATTAGCGAGTACCAAAAGCATAAAGAAAGCTGACAATATTTGTGATAAGTCGTCAACCTCCTGATAGGCTATCACAAATGGCGTCATCTAATCCGAGGAATTTTTGAATTTTATTAATTTGTTTCCATAATTAGGGTGAACTATTTAAAGCCTTGTTTAGGGTTTTCTTAAGGGTTCCGAACCTTGAGTTTTGAGACATGATACTTTGATATTTTTCTGCCTCTTCTTTTGGCTTGAGAAAACAATTACTTTAAAGAGGCTATCATCATTATTTTAGGATTTTCTTTAGTGATTTAATCTGAGAATCTCTAGTTTTTATTCATCTTTTGGTAAGTTCATCTTTCAAAGTATGAATTCATCTAGTTTCTTCGATTATTACGTCATGAGCAGCTAAATTCTTTTAACCTGAATTATGGGATCTAGGGATAGGTCTTGATAAGGTGTTGAGTGTTCAAGATTCGAAAGGTGGTAGGGCTCCTTGATAATTCTGATGTTTTAATTATTGTCTGTTGGTTGTAAATGATAGATAACAACTGCTTTGATTTGCTTGAGAAAGAAATCAAATATAGTGGGAAGTGAATAATTAACAGAGACTTGGAAATACTAAACTTCCATTTAATAATCAGCGCTGTAACAAGGCTGGTTAACCTGAGGTAAAATCTGGGCAGTGAATATAAATTTCCTAAGTTCGAGAGGATTAGGTAATTAAATGCTTAAGTAGGTCGAGAGACATTTAAGCATAACTTCGCTAAAGATAACTTGTTGTCCTACCTACTGTGAGAATGTTGAACCACTAGTAGTATCTGTCAAGTACCAAAACCCCTAGTGAACATAATTCTGTTTTTTTCATAAACTCTTGATTACAAACTTTTAAACTAAAGTGACCAACAAATAATTGTTAGCTAAAATCCTTTTTTTCTGGAAACATCAACTATCAGTTGATTAAATCGCAAACGACTTACGTTCACACCATACTCCCTGTGGGATTTGACCCCAACCTAGTTGAGTTTTATATTGACAATGATCGCTTACATTCTCGTTGAGTGGTGTAGTTTGAGTGTTATCAAAAATGACACCATTGCCGGGCAATACGGTTTAAAACTGAAGTTTGTGTGCGCTAATTGTCTGTTAGTCAAGTTTCCTAGTTTTACATTTATTTATTGTTTTTGTTGATTTGCAGGATCTTTATAGTGTATGCCAAGAACCAGAAGTTTTGGAGAACCGTTATTACCACCTAATCCAGAACCACAACAAATTGGAAGAATGGCAGAACAATAAGAGGCTGATAGATTGGCAGCCTTAGCTAGAGCTCAGGTGAATGTGCAAAATGTCAGGCAACAAGTACGATATCCAAATACTGAGGATAAAGATTTGGAAGACGAGGAGTTACTGAATCCTGGTAACCCAAGGCGTGCAGAGCAAATAGCTGCACATGTATGGCGTAATATTAACAGGAACCGTCTATTTCGAGAAAAGAGAGTATACCAACCAGTCCAGTATAATCTCAATGATGATGATGATGGAATGGACAGAGAAGGGGCAACGGGTACAATTATTCCTCTACCATTGGCACCTGGGGAAATATTCAACATTACGAGTACTATGATTCAACTCCTAAATTTGAAGGGGTTGTTTGGTGGCCTTCTTGGGGATGACCCAAACTTGCATCTGGTGAATTTTGTCACCATCTGCAAATTTTTTGATAACCCAGGAGTAGGACAGAATGCTATTTGGTTGAGATGTTTTCGTTGTCTCTGTCTGGGGAGGCAACATTGTGGCTAAATAAGCTGACACCCGATTCTATAACTAACTGAAGGTAGTTAAAATGAGCTTTCCTAGAAAGGTTATTTCCGCCTTCTAGAAGGGTATAGTTGAGGGACAAAATCAGCAATTATAGGCAGCTTCCGACTGAAGCCTTGCATGAAACCTGGGAAAGATTCAAGAAGAAGTTGACACAGTGTCCGAACCCCAACATGATGGACATACATTTGATGGAGACTTTGTCAAGGGTTCTTAACTCTGTTACAAAGCCAATTATAGACAATGCTGCTGGTAGTTCGTTTGTTGATCTTACATTCCCAGAGGCTTCAGAGATGCTGGATAGAATGACCAAACAGAGTTGAGTATGGCATACCAGAGACTCTGTGGTGGCCAACCCCACTGCTTCTGTAGGTATTACTGTGGAACAATGCAAAAGAAAAGAGGAGCATGACCAATACATGGCTCACCTTAAAACATAGATGGACTTACTAACAAGGCACTTGCTATCAGGCAAGATTGAAAAGGTAAAAGCTGTGGGATCTTAGGATAAAAGTAAGGCTGATTCAGATGAAGAGGCTAACAATGTTAATAATCAGGGAGTTTTTTGAGGCAATAGCTAAGGTAATCAAGGTCGTAATTACTATGATAAGCCTAGTTATAAAGATAGTGAGCAAGGAAATTGGAGGAATAACAATGACAGGAGCAGGCCATATGTTCCTCTTGGAAATTGTGAGGCTACTTCAACAAGTTCTGAAAAGATGTCCATGGAGGACATGATGGCTAAGTTGTTGAAGGGAGTGGAAGCTACCAACTCTGGTGTGACCACCATGAAGACCGATCTGACATCCATCAGTCAGTTGGTGCACTCACACTCCACCGCAATCAAATAATTGGAGCAGCAGATGAGCTAACTCTCTGCAATATTCAACCAGAGAAAAAACGAAACATTACCAAGTAATACGGTCCAAAATCCATGGAGTGATGGGTTATGCATGGCTATTACCACTAGAAGTGGTAAGATATTACCTGGCCCTTCTGTGGGCAAACCTGTAGTTGATGAGGTAGTTGATGTTGAACCGGAAGAAAGTGGTCCAGTGGAGTCTGAGAAGCTAGATAATTCTGATGATGCTCCGAATAAAGACAAAGAGAAGGAGAAGAAGGTAATGCTGAAAATTATCCCAAGACCACCACCTCCATTTTCTCAGCGGTTGAAAAAAAGGTTGATGATGCAAAAATCAGCAAATTCATGGCAATGCTCAAGCAATTAACAATAAATGTGCCTCTGGTTGAGGCACTTGAGCAAATGCCAGGCTACGCGAAGTTCATGAAAGACCTTGTGACTAAGAAACAAAAGGTTAGCCATGAGCTAGAGGATAACCTCTTTCATTATGGTGCTATCTCTACAAGGTCTTTAGTGCAGAAAAAGGCAGATCCGGGAGCGTTTATCATTCCGTGTACTATTAGGTCCCTGAATTTCACAAAAGCACTATGCAATTTGGGAGCCAGTATAGATGTAATGCCACTCGCTGTGTACAAAAAACTGGGTTTAGGGGATCCTACCCCGATGGACTTACAATTGGTGATGGCAGATAGGTCTATAAAACGGCCAGTGGGTATATTACACGATGTATTAGTAAAGGTGGCCAACCATATTCTGCCTGCTGATTTTCTAGTCCTGGATGGTAAGGTGTACTTTAAAGTGCCCATCATTTTAGGAAGACCATTCCTTACAACCGGGAGAGTGATAGTGGATACGGAATTGAATGAGCTAAAGTTCAGGTTTAATGACAAGGAAACAAGATTCAAAATACCCTCATCCATGACACTGGCAAAGGAGATGAGTGTTTTCTCAATCGTGGACGTATTACATGAAGATGGTAAAGGGGTATCAACAGGTTGTCTTGGCGAAGTCTGAGTAGTCAATATAACCAAGTCATGCCACGACAGTAAATTAGGTGCTATTGGGAGGCAACCTAATTTTTTATAATCCAACAAATTATTTATTTTTGTAGGTAGGTTCTAGTTCAAAGAAATTGGAATTGATATATCTAGCCAAGTGCTCCCGGCGACATTTTTGACGGGCTGTCACAATTGTGATAAGCCGTCAGCTTTGTCATCAGAAACAACATTTCTGAGGCAATTTTTGTTAAGGTTGATGATATTTGTGATAAGCTATCAAAATTGTGATGGCTTATCAAAAATTTCATCACAAAAAACCCAACATTAGTTGAAACTGTGGACCAAATTAAAAAGACCCGACCCAGCCCACAGCTTGGCCTTTCCACCTTCCCGCTTAGTTTTTATTTCCTTTAAGTTATTCTCTTTCAATCTTTGGTTTATTTTCTTCCATTTTCAAAGTCTCTCCAGCTAAAACAAAATAAAGTTTCCTTGTATGTGTGGGTTTGCAATCAAAATCAAGAACCTCTCTTTATTTTCTATTGCTCATGTAACCATATTGAAGGCTCCTATCAGGTATGCTCAAAACCTAGCCTTTCTTTTTAAGTGGTAAGTGATAAATTAATGAAAACCCAAGTTCCCAAGAAGCTTGAACCAAGTTTATCTTGCAAAAATGGCTAAAAATCGGAACTAGGATTTGCTGTGCAATCTTAAGGTTTAAAAGTTCAGCTCAAAAAATGAAAATAGAGTGGAATTTAAGAAAAAAATGGGACTAAAAATTGAGTTAAAATCAAGTTGAGGTTTTGTTTATAGCTGACGACATTCATGATAAGCTATAACAAATGTGACGGCTTGTCAGAAATATCGTCAGAAGTCGGTAAGAATTTTGTGGGTTCTGTTTAGGGCCGACAACATTCATGATAAGCTATCACAACTGTGACGGCTTATCAGCAATGTCATCACACCTGGGACTAAAGTATTACTAAACCCTTTCAAGGGGTGTGGAATTTCAATGATCGATGTGTTTGTGTTTATACTATTGAGGGTCAACTAATGGTTTTTCTCTTGCTACAGGTATTGAAATAGCACCCAAAGGAAAGAACTCAAAATCCGCAAAAAAAGTGACCAAGGGAACTGTACCTCGGAGACTCTTCAATGAAGAGTCTGATTATGAAGAGGAAGAGCCTCTGCTCAGGAAGCAAAAGAAGAAGCAAAGCCCTAAAAAGAATCCACCACCCGTACCAGTTGAGGTGGAGGAGAGTGAAGAAAGTGACACTGAGCCAACAATATTCAAGCATACAATTTCTGAGTAGACGGTCTCTGAGCAACAAGAGTCTGAACATGCTAAATCTGAAGAGCATGATTCAGATCATCCTGATTTCTAGGGGTATGAGTCTGAGGGACCATCAACTGAGTCCCTTCTGCTGAGCCACAAGATGACGAAGACTCTTCGATTTGGGGAACTATGGTCAAATACAAGAATCCTGAAGTCCGAGATGGCATATTCCCAATGCTCAAAAAATCTTCTTTGATTGGCTTCGCACAACCAACAGAAGATCTATTAAGAGGCCAATCTTTGAGGAGAAGAGAATCATTACTAAGGGGTTGAGCAGTTACCCAGAAGTGGACCAGAAATTTTAAGGCTATGATTTGGCATAGACTACACAAGGAGTAAATTCATTTTTCCCTACACTAGTTAGAGAGTTCTATGCAAACTACCAAGCTCACTTGGAAAACATGTGTAGACAAGGAGAGAAAGCAGTTGACCAACCGTTGTTGGATAAAGTTCCGGTACGGGGCGTAATGGTGGATATTTCTGAAGGAACAATCAACAGGTTCCTTCATGGCCCAAACTTTACTCCTTAGGCTACTTCACCTACTTTTTATGCTCGGTTAAAGCATTGATAAAATCAGTGGAATTGGTTAGCCACACTCATAGCTGATGGAGAACCGGAATGGCTAACAAATCTGAGTGAAAGTATCTTCAAGGCCTTCCTAACTTCAGAGGCAAGATTTTGGTGGGGTATTGTACATACGTAGTTGATGCCCACAGATGGTGATAATATCCTCGAGGATGACAGAGCAATATTTGTCACAAGTTTTGTGGCTAACCTCAAATTGACTTTTTAAGAGATTATTGCCGAAGAGATAAAAATTTAGGTCTTGAGGTCTGATACAACATATCCCTTCCCTTGTTTAATTACAAGGTTATGTAGGGTAGCAAATATGCCGAAGATTGTAGGTTTAGAAGAAGAACTCATTGCCAGGAAGACCCACAATCAGATCCAAAATGAGGAAAATCAGCCAAGGCTAATGCTTGACAAGGGCGTAGAGATTCAAACTGATCCACCGGTTATAGGTAATAGTTCAACACCTAATGCAGAGGTACCTGATTTTGAAGCTGTACCTCCACCATCTGCAACAATGGCAGAATCATCAGTGCCCAACTGAGACAATTCCTCCAGCTACAGTGCATACAATAAAATTTGCCTTCAACCCTATGAATTTTAGGAGAGTAGCAAAACAGTCCAAGTGGTGCGAGTCACAGCTTAAACTCTTTGCCAACTAATTTGCAGCTGTAGTTGACAAAAGAGTTAAGGCTGTACTTGAGCCTTACAAGGCTCTATCGGGCCAGATTGATGAATTAGAGAACCGTTTCAATGTACAGTCAAGAAAGAGGTCAGCTTCAGAGATGACATTATTTAGATTAGACCTAGACAAATTAAAGGTGGAGGTTAGAAAGCTACAGCAACACCACTTTATGATGTCAGTAGATCCAGTAGCTGAAGAGTCTGAGGGAGAAATCCCGATGCTTAATCTCACGGAGGAGCCAGTGAAAAAAAGAAGAAAGGTGAGAAGAAAGGAAAAGAAAAGAGAGAGAGGCCCGACAGTGATGAAAAGACAAAAGCAAAAAAGAGGGCATGAAAGAAGTTTGAAAAGGAGAAGATGAAAAAGGCAAGAATTGAGTCCTTAGTGGATAATGAGAGATAGGAGACAACCATTCGAGCGAGAGCCGTAGGTACCTCTACTAGTAGGCCTTCAGAGACTAATAGACTAGCTGCACCAGAATAGAGAAAGGCTCCTGATGAAGATGCAACAGCAGGGTCAGGAACCCATGACCCCTGGGATTGATCTATTCCAGGTATTTTCTAACCCTTAGTTTAGATTTTCTTTGATTTTAGGTTGAAGGTGTAGGGTAAATTTGTTGTTGTAAAATTTTGTAGTCAACTAGGAGAAATACTTGTACTTGAGGTAGTTGAACTATTTTTGTGACTTTTGTACACCTCTTCAAGTGGTCTACTACTTTAAACTGAGTGATTTGCATTAAAGTGTGACTACCGTGCATCTTTGTATGGCATTAGTTCTAGTAAAATAATAATCATTGCTAAATAGCTTCACAAACTGAATGAATAGTCGAGTGCGATATACCTATGTGCCAAGTATGTGTGTGAGATGTTAATCAGTTCCCTTTGTATGCTGAAGCCAGAACTTGCCCGGTTAGTCTTATCTAGGTTGAAGGCTAGGGGTTAGGAAAGAATCATAGGCTGTTTTAATATTAGATCACTTTAGCCTAAATGACCTTACCTATGTGTATCATATCCCTTGATCCTTGTTTTGAGTCTAATTATCCTATTTCTTTATATGACACCTATCACCTTCTCATTTAGATCATAATACACCTGTTTTGGCCCTAGTTCTCCTTGGACACTGTGCACCTTGACTTAGGCAAATGACCTAAGTTGAGGGTGGCTATCATATGGGTGCTTGATATAGAATGAGTATGAAGAAAAGTAGCATAAAAGAAAAGAATAAAAAGCTGGGTGCAGAGAAAAAAAGCAAGAAAAAGAAAAATTATGAAAAGAATAAATAATTTAGAAAATACTGCACCCATCCTAAATAATTATGATAAAGAAAGAGAAGAGTGGAAAACGCTAATGAGTGAAACCCCAAAAATCTAGTTTAGTGTCAAGGAGGCTTAGTCACTTTAAATACCATCTAGTGTCATACCAGCCCCTAGCCTACATTACAAGCCTAAGAGAAGTCCTATAGTGGTCCTAGCTGACCTATCTGAAGATCTGGGTAATGAAAATAAGGGCAAGCCTATGGTACTTGGCATACATTGATTGGAACTTCATTTTGAGAGTGAGTGTTTTGATTGTCCCCATAGTTACATATATAATTCCTGATATGAGATGTGGGGGATTTCTTTACTGTGAGGGCACACTAGTTACATTGCTAGTTACTAAATTATTCGGGTAGTGTAATAATGGTCTATGCATGGTTGTTATAGATGAATTGATGCCATATCTTGATTCCTGTGTGTTGCATTGGTGTTCTTTATTGTACTTAAATTGACTGACTTTGGAGATGGTGAAAGTGTTTTGAGATGATATGGATGATTGACTGCCAAATGTGCTTTGTATTCTCTTAGTTGTGCTGAGTTGCTTGAGGAAAAACAATTATTTTAAGTTTAGGGTGTTGATGTGTGAGCTAATTCTAACACATTTGAGTCTTTTAACTAAGAATAATTGTGAAGTCTTAAGCAATTTTTGTCATTTTTGATTGCTTTATGTTTGATTTTGCAGTAGAAGCTAAAATGCTAGAGAACCAACAAGAATGGAAACAAATAAGCTGAAATTTGAATTAAATAAAGGCGAAGTATGGTAGACGACATTTGTGATAAGTCATCAGCCCTATGATAAGCTATCAGCTTCATCATTAGTAGTAGACAGAGCATTGGCCTAAGTTGAAAGCTATGATGACATTTTGTAATAGGACGTCAAGGAGGTGATAAGTCGTCAAGATTGCCGTCAATATAAGGCAGAACATAAGAGCTGAGGAAAAGCCTTGATGACATTTGTGATAGGTCATCAAGGAGCTGATAGGGCATCACCGTTTGTCATCAGGGTTAGGCAGTGAGTACCAAAAACATAAAGGAAGCTGACGACATTTGTGATAAGTCGTCAGCCTCCTGATAGGCTATCACAAATGGCATCACCTAATTCGAGGAATTTCTAAATTTTATTATTTTGTTTTCCTAATTAGGGTGAACTATTTAAAGTGTTGTTTAGAGTTTTCTTAAGTGTTCCGAACCTTGAGTTTTGAGACACGATACCTTGATATTTTTCTCCCTCTTTTTTTGGCTTGAGAAAACAATTACTTTAAAGAGACTATCATAATTATTTCGGGATTTTCTTTGGTGATTTAATCTGAGAATCTTTAGTTTCTATTCATCTTTTGGTAAGTTCATCTTTTAAAGTATGAATTCATCTAGTTACTTCGATTATTATGTCATAAGCAGCTAAATTCTTTTAACCTGAATTATGGGATCTAGGGGTAGGTCGTGATAAGGTTTTGAGTGTTCAAGATTCAAAAGGTGGTAGGACTTCTTGATAATTCTGATGTTTTAATTATTGTCTGTTGGTTGCAAACGATAGATAACACCTACTTTGATTTGCTTGAGAAAGAAATCAAATATAGTGGGAAGTGAATTATCAACAGGGACTTGGAAACACTAAACTTCCGTTTAATAATCAGCGCTGTAACAAGGTTGGTTAACCTGAGGTAAAATCTGGGCAGTAAATATAAATTCCCTAAGTTCGAGAGGATTAGGTAATTAAATGCTTAAGTAGGTCGAGAGACATTTAAGCATAACTTCGCTAAAGATAAGTTGTTGTGCTACCTACTGTGAGAATATTGAACCACTAGTAGCATCTATCAAGTACCAAAACCCCTAGTGAACATAATTCTATTTTCCCATAAACTCTTGATTACAAAATTTTAAACTAAAGTGACCAACAAATAATTGTTAACTAAAACCCCTTTTTTCTGGAAACATCCAACTATCAGTTGATTAAATCAAAAACGACTTACGGTCACACCATATTCCCTGTGGGATTCGACCCCAACCTATTTGGGTTTTATATTGACAACGATCGCTTACATTCTTGTTGAGAGGTGTAGTTTGAGTGTTATCAGTCATGGAGTTTTGAGTTGCCTATTTCCCTCCTATATTTATTCAGTTTTTTATATTCAAGATGAATATATGAGACTATTTGGACATTGAGTTGTATCTCTTATTATCAAACTTAGATGCTCTTGTACTGATATTACCAGGTCATGGGATTGGTTTTCATATTTAATTATCTTTTGTGAAACATTATGGTTTATGATTGTGTTCATCTATTGTGTTCCTTGTTGGGTGTTTTTACAAAACTAACCCATTGCCTTAGCTTCAGCTTATAATGTTGGCTTATGTACTGGTGGATTTTAATAGGTGCCATCACATCTCGTAAATTAAGCTTTGACAAATTGGTATTAGATCCTAGGTTTCACCGATATTATTGGTACAAGAGTAAGTGTCTAATAGAGTCCTGCGGAATAGAATATTAATGTTCGTTTCCTATCTTCGGGAGAATATAGGACATTCTTAGGAGTCCTTAACTTCTTTTACTCATTCATTCTAAGAGTCTGAGTTAGTTTATATGATATTTTATTGACTTTACTCTTTCGCAGACGCCCAGGACACGCGTTATAGCTATACGTGAGAAGGGTCCTAATATTGAGCCCAGGGATCCTACTCCTATTTGAGGATAGCCTCGTGATGTTTCCCCAATTATGGAATTGTATAGGTCGCCCCAAACTCCATTCATGCACCTAAGCCAAAGATTCCTTCTCCACAACCAGCGATGGGCCAGGGACCAACCCAGGCTCCACCAGGTTTTATTTCTTCTCTTTTGCTTAGAGATGCCTTGGTTCAGCTGTTGGGTATTGTTTATGGGACACAAACTATTGGGTAAGGAGTGCAGGCTACAATTATAGCTCCTGGAGTTGAGGTTCCTCCTTTGCCGGTAGTTGTTCAGCCAACAATCGCTTAGCCAGTTATGACCCAGCCTGCTATGTCTGTTGAGGAGTAGAATCTGCTTGCTAAGTTTTTAAGGTTCACTCTGCCTAGGTTTTCTAGTGTTTCTGGAGAAGATGTATTTGAGTTTCTTACTACTTGTGAGGATAGGTTTTATGGTTTTGGTCTTATTGAGACTCATGGTGTGGACTATACTATATTCCAGCTGGATTTGTCTACTCGATACTGGTGGAGTGGTTTTATGAGTTCTAGGATAGTTGGATCTTCTCCCCTATCACGAACTTAGTTTTTGAGATGTTCTTGGAGAAGTATATGTCGTGCATCCTTAGATATCATCTGAGGGATCAGTTTGCTAGATTAGATCAGGGTTCTATGATAGTTGTTGAGTATGAGGCCTGTTTCTATGAGTTGGCCATGTATGTGACTTTTATTTTGTATACTGAGTATGAGATAGTTTGCTGCTTGTTAGAGGATTAAGACTCCCTGTTCGGATGGCTACTATGCATTTAGTTGCTGCAGGTAGGACCTTTGCTGAGGTTTTATATTATTCTAGAATGATGGAGAACATACATCATGAGGGTCATGATAAGAGGCCCAAGTATCATGGCAGATTTGGTGGGAGCCATAGTAGTTCCTGATTTAGAGATGGTAGTTCTCATGTTATGTATCCTTCACATCCATCTTTTTAGCCTCAAAGTTAGATTAGTTGGCCAGTTCTGGTAGATCTTTAGACTATTGACAAAGGTTAGTTTGGTACTAGTGGTCGCCCTGGTAAGGGCGATAATCAGTCTTTGAGAGGTTCCTCTACAGGTTGTGCTAGACGTGGTCGTTACTCTAGTTTGACTAGATCTGTGAGTTCTAGTTCTACTTATGACTCTTATTTTACTTGTGGAATTCCTAGTTATTTTTTATGAGATTGCCCTAGTCATAGGGAAATGGTTGTTTCAGCCCAGGGTGCTACTCCTATTAGGGCAATTTATCCCTCAAGTATGGGTGGTTTGTGAGGTTGCAAGGGTGGTTACCAGGGTACTCGAGGTGGTAATCAGGCAGGCAGGTAGGATAGAAGGTAGGTCAGGTGCCCAGCCAGGTGGCAGGCATAGTTAGTTATATACAATACCTATTAGGATCGAGGTTGAGACTTTGGATGCTGTAGTTACAGGTATGATTTTGGTATACCGCGAGTCAGCTCTTGCTTTGTTTGATCCCAGAGCCACTTACTTTGATATATTTGCTTATTATGCACCATAATTGGACTTGACTAGTGATATATTATTGATTTCATTGCGTGTATCTACTCCCATGGGTGATTCTTTAGAAGTAGATCAAGTATTTAGATCATGTGTTATGACAGTTTGTGATATTGATAGTTATGCTAATCTTATTATTCTAAATATGATGAAATTCTATGTGATTTTTGGCATAGATTGGTTATCCCACTATCATGCAGTCATGGATTATTTTGCCAAGACATTACCTTAGACATGCCTGGTGTACCCCAAGTCATGTGGCAGGGAGTGGTTAGTTGCGAGCCAAAGGGGATTATTTCTTATATTTGTTCTAGGAGACTTATATCGAGAGGCTGTGAGTCTTATCTCGCTTATGTATGTGATACTTGTGTAGAGAGTCCATCATTTTACTCTGTTCTTATTGTTTGTGAGTTTCCTAATGTGTTTTCTACCGACCTGCCTGGTATTCCCCATGACCATGAAATTTAGTTTGCTGTTGACCTTGAGCCTGACACTCGACCTATTTATATAGCACATTACCGTATGGCTCCTGCTGTGCTAAAGGAGATGAATTCTTAGTTCAATATCTTCTTGGTAAGGGATTTATTATATCAAGTGTGTCTCCGTGGATAGCTCCTGTGTTTTTTATGAAGAAAAAAATAGCTTTATGCATTTGTGTATCGATTATAGGCAGCTTAATAAGGTAACAGTGAAGAACCGTTATCTTATGCCTTGCATTTATGACTTATTGGACAAGCTTTAGGGTACAATCGTGTTTTCTAAGATTGATTTGAGGTCTAGTTGTCATCAACTGAGGATTCGAGTTGAGGATATCCTGAAGGCAGCTTTCAGGACCAGTTATGGTCATTATGAGTTTTTGGTGATGTTTTTTTGGGCTGACTAATGCCCCTGTTGCATTCATGGACTTGATGAACCACGTGTTCAGACCCTACCTAGACTCCTTCATTATTGTGTTCATTGATTATATTTTTGTGTATTCGAGGAGTAGTGAGGAGCATAGGAAAAACTTGAGGATTGAGCTTTAGACTTTGAGGGATCATGTGCTTTTTGCCAAGTTGTCTAAGTGTGAGATTTTTGGCTTGAGTCAGTGTCATTCCTTGGACATGTAGTATCTAGGGTCGGTATCATGGTGGACCTAACTAAGATTTCAGCAACTCGTGATTGGGCTAGGCCTGTGTCTCATACTGCGGTTCTTAGTGTCATTAGTTTGGATGGTTATTATAGATTCTTTGTTGAGAGCTTTAATACTATTTCAGTCCCTATGACTAGATTGACTCAGAAGGAAGTTCCTTTCCGATGGTTCAAGAAGTGTGAGTTGAGCTTTGGAAAGCTCAAGGATTGTCTTACTTCATCCCCAGTGTTAGCTCTTCCTGTTGAGGATGAGGGATTCATCATGTTTTTTGATGCTTTTGGTGTTGGTCTTGGTTGTGTTTTAATGCAGCAGGGTTATGTCGTAGCTTATGCTTCTAGACATCTTATGGTGCATGAGCGTAACTACCTCACTCATGAATTAGAGTTGGCAGTGGTAGTTTTTGAGCTTAAGATTTAGAGGCATTATTTGTATCATGTGCATTGTGAGATTTTTATCGATCATCGCAACCTTCAGCATCTTATGACCCAGCAAGATCTTAATGCTCGCCACCATAGATGGATGGAGTCATTAAAGGACTATGATATTTCCATCTTGTGTCATCTAGGTAAGGCGAACATGGTAGATGATGCCTTGAGTCTCAAGGCAATGAGTATGGGTAGCTTGGCATACATATCAGTTTCTCAAAGGCTTATAACGCGGGACATTCAGTACTTATCCAATTTGATAGTTTGCCTTTATATTTTAGATCCTACGACTATTTTGGCTTGTGTGGAGGCGAGGTCCTCCTTATTTGAGCAGATTCGTGGTCATCGGTATGAGGATAGAAAGTTGTGCTTCCTCTATGACCAGATGGTAGGTAGTGAGCCTGGGAGACACACCATTGATTTTGAGGGTATTTTGAGATTTCAGGGTTCTATTTGTGTTCCCCGGCTTGATGATTTGATTCAGTTGATTCTTCACGAGGCTCATAGCTCTAGATATTCTATTAATTCCAATACGACTAAGATGTATAGAGATTTGAGGCAGTGTTACTTATGGGACTATATGAAGAGAGATGTGGCAAACTTTATGGCTCGTTGCCTATGTTGTCAGCAGGTTAAGGCTGAGCATCAGCATCCAGGTGGATTGACTCAGAGATTGCCCATTCTTGAGTGGAAATAGGAATGGATTACTATAGACTTCATTAGTGGTTTGCCCCGTACTTTCCACGGTCTTGATGATATTTGGGTTATTCTGGATCATTTGACCAAGTCAGCACATTTCATTCCTATACAGATATATATATCTTAATACATGGATGACTTGACCTATTGATGCACTCTCCGGTGGTATGGGGTGCTGTGATGAGTTCTTTATTTTATGTTCTTTTGGGTGTACTTCCCGGTGGTATGGGACACCATGGTAAGTTCTTTTACTCTATGTTCTAATGGTAGTATGCGATTGCCATTGTATATATGTTACTTTACGCTTCCGGATCGATTATTCATTTTATATATGACGATTATCGTATGTATTAATATTAGATGTCGTATTATTATTCTAGTTGGTTAGTTATTTTGTACAGTGATGATGAAGATGATTCAGGTTTGATTTTGTAACTTGACTTCAAGATATTGTCTTGCTTTATATCATATTTTAGCTTAGTCGACCGATGATGCCTACTGAGTACCCATTGTTTTGGTTACTTATACTATATTTCTCTTCCTTTTTGGTGCAGAGCCGAGTACTAGTTTCCGCCGTTGAGTTGAGATTGTACGGTGTTGAACTTTCGGAGACAGGGTGAGCTCTTGGAGTTTTGAGTTGCCCGTTTCCCTCCTATCTTTATTCAGTCTTTCGTATTCAAGACAAAAGTATAAGCCTATTTAGACTGAGTTGTATCTTCTATTGTCGCACTTGGATGCTCTTGTATTGATACTACCAAGTTGTGGGATTGGTTTTCATATTTAATTATCTTTTGTGGAATGTTATGGTCTATGATTGTGTTAATCTATTGTGGCCCTCATCGGACATTTCTACAAAAGTAATCCATTGCCTTAGCTCCGAGTTATGGTGTTGGTTTACATACTGGTGGGTTTTAGTAGGTTCCATCACGACTCATAAATTGGGTTATTATATTTCTGCTCCGGTCTCTTAAGCGACACTCAAAGCAAACCCAGGGCCGCTTAAGCTACACTTGCTAGTGCACACCAGGTTGCTTAACAGCTGTACCAGTAGAGTGGTACATCAGTAGGAGACTTGATGAATTTCAAGTCTTTGCGGTCCCCTCGGAATTCATGCAGAATTTCGAAAATGCAAACGAACTATGTTACCATATCAAATTCAATGCTTCAGACTTAATGGCGATATCAATTTTTTGAAGATGAGTCAATTTCACTAAGTTGACCCTCAAATTTTAATTTCACAACTTGACGAACCGAGGGTCAAAATGAATTATAAAAGTCGTAAAACCACACCAATCATGTTACCAACTTGAAATTAATGTTATGAATCTGCTAGCATAGTCCATTTTACCATTTGACTCACAAATTAATAAATATCGACCGAAGTCAACTATAGAGCCTTTATAACCACTAAAAACCATAAATTTGCACAAATCACACCGAAATGTATTGAAAACCATGCCAATTATCTCCACACTCTAGAAATACAATAAAGCAACCACAGGGAGAGGTAAAATGATAAAATCACACAAAATTAAATATTTCATAAAAATGACCAAAAAATCAAGCCATTACAGAAGCAACCAAACAAAAAAAGAACACTACAACATTTTAGTCCTACTTCCACCCTTGTAAAGTGTGGCCTTTGATCAAAGGCTACACTTTTGGACATTAGGCAACACTTTTTGGGGGGTGGCCTAAAAAGGTGTAACCTTTGACTTTAGGCCACGCTTTTCAAGTGTTGCCATATCAGCTGCATTTAATAAGCGTGGCCTATGAGTTACAAAGACCATGCTTTTTAGCATCTCATTGACAATAATTTTATTGGATAATTCTACACTTGAAAAGCGTGTCCTTAGCTTCATTTTTTTCCACGCTTTAAAAATGCAGCCTTTTATACCTTTTCTACAATAATACATAAAAAGTGTGCCTGCTGCTATCTCCTCTAAAACAACATTTGTGAAATGTAGCCATAGTTATATTATAAAAAATTATAATTGAATTTTGTATTTATTTTGTATATTATTATCCTATTTAGAAAGTATTGAACCATCTAATAAAGAACTCAAAAAAAAAATCAAACATGTAGATTTGTAATAGATTTTTTTGTAACTAAACATGTATTATTTATCAAAAGGTTATATACCCAAGACTTAAAACTAAAACTGAAACCTATAGTGATCAAACAAAAAAAATAACTACTCATACATCAACCATAATATGTTGCACAAAATCAAATTTCCTCATCCATTTCTTATAAACTGGATTATTAATGATAGTAGCAGGACTCAAATGAATGATGTAGTTCACAACCTTGGTGGTCTCTGAGGAGATTCTTTGGAAATATGAATAATAGGCTTTAAGAGCTTGTGAATAGAGTAATTCTTGTGCATGCGGTTCGTTGGACAGTCAATAATTAGTACAATCGGACCAGGAGTATGTGGATCTATAACATCATTTGGATGGACCTAAATGAGGCAAAATGAAAGTTGGATGCAATTTAATAACTTCAAAGGCACAACTACTACAGAAAAAAGTCCATAATGTAGTCTATACCTCGATATCCAAAAGATCTTACTTTACACTGAGCCTCTTCTGTAATTGTCCAAACTTTCTCCTATCTTTGATTCTGCAAGCTTCAGCCTTTCCGGTGTCAACTTTCCCCCTAATATCATGTAGTT
Organism: Capsicum annuum; assembly: GCF_002878395.1. Classification (NCBI taxonomy): domain Eukaryota; kingdom Viridiplantae; phylum Streptophyta; class Magnoliopsida; order Solanales; family Solanaceae; genus Capsicum; species Capsicum annuum. The sequence goes on from NW_025889487.1 coordinate 17,043, forward strand.
TATAAATATATACAATGGAGGTATCATTTAGACCAAAATGATATCCATCAAATGAATCAACGATAAGTGAATAACAGATATACTAACTGCCTTGAACTTGCCATCAGCTCGCAACTCCTCTGCATATAATGAGATAACTAACGTAGATACACTTTGTGGGATGATATTTTTATTCTTCATGACAACATAAGGGAAAAAAAATTCTTCATTGCATTAACCAATAAATCTAGATTTGGAGGACCCCATATCTGGACCTTAAGAAAACAATAGGGGATCCTTTTTCAGTAAGTACATCACTGTCGCTGCATATTTCTGCCATTTTAACTTGAAGAATCATATATGATACAAAGAATGAATTTATATCCGAAAATACATAAAATCCTCAATCGTTTATAAAATTTAATAGTTATTTTCTTTAAAAGAAACATGCTAGAATAGACTTTCTATTGAGTTTTATCCCACCCTGTGTGTTCTAGAGGAGAGAAATAAGCAAATAGAGTTTTTTTAAGCATAAGGAAGGAGAAAGAAGGGCCAAAAGTAGTAGGGCTATGTAACCACAGACTCCACGAGGATACAAGAACAATAATACATACAGATAACAAGAATCAATAATTTATACATGTTTCAGAGTTGTCAAATTATCTTTATCATCGCTATCATCAAGGTCATTCCCCATATCACCTCCAGTTCCACCCATCATGCCACCCATTCCACCCATGCCTTCCATGCCACCAATCATTCCAGCCATATCACCTCTCTTTCCACCTATCATTCCACCCATATCACATAATTTCTACAAATTACACTAATGAGGAGAAATATCAAAAGATATTCCAAATTAAAGATGCAACAAACAAATAAAGTAATGCAGTACTCTTTTGAGAAATCCATTGAATTCAGATCCATATCTTCGGGACCTTAAAAAGGTGAGATGCAATAACAAAGTCACTTTCTACAAGTGTTTTAATAACTATGGTAAGATACTTGACAGAAGATAATAGAGATGATACAAGCATCAAGTTCATCGTCTTCATTCATCCACTTATTCCAATTTACTTTCACGTAGTGTGGTGGTTTTCGGTCTACCCTCAATAATTTAGTCCACCATTTTGGCTATGCTTTTTTCAAAACACAGACTATACTTCTAACATCAATACTACTTTTGCTCCCCTTCAATACAAAATTGCATAATTACAATGCAATTCTAGATAACTGAAAATAAGTTTAGTGATTAAGAGATCCAATTCCATTCACTACTAGATACTATATCATGATAGCTAAACCATACAAAATGGCATCACCTTGTCACTAAAATGATTTTCCAAATCACATGAACTACTATCACCATGTTAAATTTTAGTGTAACTAAATTATAAAGTTTGTCTTCGGGATTGGGTCAATAACTCTTGTGATTTGGCCTCATACCTCAACATCTACTTTATCTTGAAGTTCAAGTTTCAACTTATAGGGATAGTCTCTAGCCCCAGAAGTAGCCAAGAAATTAAAAATTCCTTCTGGATCCAAGTTTACTTTTGGATCTTTAGCATCTAGCAATATCACAATGAGATACACAACATCGGGCCTTTGTACCTAGTTGACTTCTGGATGGAGGCTGTCAACCAAGAAAAGTTGATATTTAGCTAAAAAAGTAATTTTTAATATATATGGAGGGTATTGTGCAAATTAAATGCCACAATATATTCACATACAAATGATGACAAAAGAAATTCCTTAAGCAGCTAAGCAATGTGGCATCACTAAAAAAATTTACGAACTGAAATAGGAATTTGTTCTACCTCTTTAATTGATCGACTATCATGCTAGCTTTCATCGAAAACTAATATAGTTAATATATCAAATTTACTACTCTAAGTAGATAGTAAGCAAAGGAGAATTAATAATGAAAACTGTGTAGTAGGTTATCCTAGGAAGCATGCATATAAATTACCCATGAGTCCTGACTAATACCTGAAATTATACAACTACAAGAAATCATAAAACATATGTGGTTCAACTACTTGCCCTCAAGAACTAATAATTTACTCAGATATTCCTAAATCAATAGGATATGATATTCTTACAGATACCACTACCTTTTTTCTTCTATCTTTTTCTTCTGGGAAATAAGTAATGAGAGGGTTAGCTTATTTTTAGGCATAACACATAAATAGACACTCAAACCTAATCTAATCCAACAAGTAAACACTCACACTTTAAAGTATGAAAGTCTAGGCACCTCAACTTGTGTATATTGTAAATCAAACACTCCCAACTTGAAAACTAATCATCTAGATACCTTCAAAATTTATGGTCACATCAACATATATGAGTCACTTGAGACATATTTTATATCAAATTATGTCACATCAAATATATGTGACATATTTTAATAGGTACTATCTAAGTGTTACACGTGATACAAAGTTCTTCAAATCAAATAATTATGTACTCAATGGATTAATACTTCCTCATTTCTTTGATTCTGCAGACTGTGGTGAAGAACTATCAAGTCTCACAGTCACCAGGTATATATATTATTGAATGACTATTGCTTCAAATCACACATTCCTAATACTAAATACTAATCAGTCTTTTAGGTTGTTATGAGAATTAGCTATATATATTATTGAATTCCTACTACTAATAAATTATCTATATACTTCCTTTTGTTTTTTCTGTCAGGTCAGCCAAGTTTATCCCCCGTGAAAAAAGTATTGTTGCTGGAGCAGTAACTCTGGAAAAACAGATAAATAATCTCCATTCGACATTTTAATTTTAGTAACTAGGCAAAGGTATAAGTGAGAATTTCATTCGCAACAACTCAACCAAAGTAGAAATGACATAGTCCACAAACTACTGACACACTTCTCCTTTTCATGAGTGACTTGAAAGAAAAAATAAAGCATTTCTAAGACAATATATCATTTATGTATTTAAGTAACAACATCTAATAATATCTAGTTACAAGATTTTAAAAGGCTTTATTCAAGTCAAATAGGCTGATGAGGTGGTTGTATTAGAACACAAAGAAAATTAGTAAGTTGTACATGTACTTACAAGGCTAACTAGGATAGCCTTAAATGCAAAAGCGCTGTAATAAATAATGATTTTCTCTAATAATCAATTATATCACATAGTAATGGAGGTACTGGTATAAGCAAAGCAGCTCCGTTAATAAGATTATTCTGAGCTCATGGCCCTTCAATAAAATCTTTATCCTTCAAGTACACTTCATATATTTTGACATAACGACCGTCCTTGTTATCCTGCCAATTAAACATAAAAGTTCTAGTATCAGAATGAAGTAATTTAAACAGAAAGAAGACAACACAATGAAATTTGTACAAATGAATCCCTTTGATGAGTTCAATCCCTCTTCCCTCCATAATTTTGTTCTAAGAAATGAAGTGCACAACTTCATCTATAACTTAGTGTACAACTTCATTCTATAACAAAGTGCTACAACTTCATTTGTTTAGGCATCAATCAAATAATACATTATGAATTGAACAATTTTTTTACCATGATAAGAAAGAAATGAAAATGGTAAATTACTCTTTATGAAAATGTCATTTTTGGAATCACAAATCTTATATAGAACAACAATTACAAGTGTTGTCCAACCATACAAGAATTTAATATCAAAAAATTGAAGCTCCTCAATCCTGAAAAAACACAAATAAATAAACTATCGGTCAAAGAAGATGTTGAATAAAAGAAAAATCTAATGAATTCTCTCTCAAGCATATGTCTACAGAGAAAAAATAACAAACAATAGAATCACTAACATTAAACAATATAATAACAACAATTATATTGAATAAAATAAAAACCTGACAAATGTTCTCAGGCTGACTACCTAGATCATCTTCTAATTCATCGAACTTTGATCAATCCGCACCTACCATTAGCATCAAGGTGCCTCCAGAGAAAACCCAATTCCACAAAATCAAAACCCAATCCCCATGCATAACGTGTCATTGAAAAAGCCAATTTTGCAGATACAGAGAAAAAACCCCAATTTAATTTTTCAATTCTTGAAAATGAATAGGGAATCATAGGGAATTCTCGGCTCAATTCTTCAATGCTTCAATTGAAGCTGAATAGAGAATATGAGAAATAAAAGATGAATATGCAACCTAAAATCCTCACTTCAAATTGTGCAATCGAAGTTGAATCAGAGCTGAGCAATCAGAGAAATTGGTTTAAATTGTGCGACCTAAAACCCTCACTTCAAATTGTGCATTCTGAATCTTTTTAAAGGGATGATTGATCAAGCATATGATGTTCAATACCTAATTCTCAAATGTTCAATCTGTTTAAATTGTGATAGTGAGTATCAGCCTAAAACCCTAGACAAAGGTACTAAAAAATTTACTTTACTGTGATAGTGTGTGTTTATGGCTATTTTTTTTGAGAAACTTGTAATATTTCTAGCATAAAACATTACCAATCAACTGACATAGTATCAAATGAAAAATTCCATTATACAAAGCACAAATAACAAACTAAAAATTTCAGAAATAATTACTCAGGAGATTTAGCATCGGATTCCAAAGCTCCAGCAGAAGCGGGTTGACCCGATTTAGATTCATCAGTAGCAAATGACTATTCCAGTGGCAAAGTGGGCATGGGAGGATACACGGTGGTTCCACATAGAATATCTCAAGTTTGAGTCATTTTATGGTGAGCTGTAGCCTTCTTTTATGGTCTCAATAATCACTCAATTCCCATCAGTGCAATCGATAACTTGGTGGTGGCTCCGTGGGAGAATGCGGTGGTGGAAATAGGTGAAAAATATTATAATACCGACATTTTTAACCTGAATATGGATGAGGCTGACATTCTTTTTTTTGGTTCTATAGTGAGTGTTTATGTCATTTTTGAGGTAAATGTTTCTGAGATTTGAGGATTTTTTGAGATGAGAGAATTAACTTTTTAGTTTTAAGTTAAAATTTATGTTTTATTATTTATTTTTTTGATTATTAAATTGGAGGAAATAAAATATATTGGAGAAAATATAATATTTTATTGTTAAAATATTAGAAGGGAATATCATATTTTGGTGTAAATTTTTTATAAGTTATAAGGCAAGACTTGTAAATTGTTGTTTTAAAATAATAGAAATAGCACATTCTAAAAGTGTAACCATATTTGTAAAAGGCGTTGCCAAATATATATGATATGGCAACACTTATAAAGTGTAGCCTATAGCATTAAAGAGCACGCTTTACAAGCGTTGTCAAAATTATCATGGCTTAAATTTAAAAATTAAGGCTACATTTTAAAAGTGTGCCCAAAAATATTTTATACAACACTTTACAAGTGTTGTCCAAATTTAATGTGGCTTTAGGTCAAAAATATTATAGTGAAAAGAAAATAAAATAAAAATTAATGAAACAAATAATAAATGAAAATGGACAAAACTTTAAAGTAAAGTACAAAACAATAATCAAAATACAAATTCATTAAATGTAGGTATAAAGCATTAAATAAAAAAAGTCTAAAAAAAGAAAAACTGAAGTAGTAAAGGGGATAGCGACTGTAAATTATTGTGGGCGCTTAGACATTTTCAAAATTAGTATTAGAAGAGGTATTTGAATGTAAATACTTTAGTTTCTTGGTCCATTTAGTGTACTTTGTCCTAATTATATTTGAGGTGACATGGCCCATATATTTTTCATAAGTATTCTATTACGTTAGTAGAAATACCCCAAGAGTGTATACTATTTGCGCAGGTTGTACATACACGTTCTTGAATAATATGTTTTATTGACTAATTAAAAAATAAGTAATAAAAGTGCATTTTTTTGTAAAAAAATATTTATAAAGAGAATATTTTTCATATAAACATTTTCCTTCCCACCAAAACGGATCATGATTTATGATATCTAACTAATTTGTGTAATAGAGAATCCTTCATTATTTGGATGTTTTATATAGGGGTGTAAATTTAGCGGGTGAATGTAAGCGCATCAAACTTGATTGAATTAATAAAAGAAAATTATAATTAGCCTAAAGTTACTCGAGCTGAGATGAGGTAAATCATGATTGATTAAACAACGAATCATAGACCACCAAGCCCAAAACATATCAAATTTTAATCTTTTTATTTTTTTTCTTATAATTTCCTCAATTATCAAACAAAAATAGTTAGATTGTTTATTATAACTAGCTAGTTATAATGTATCAAATATGTTTTCTTTTGGGTCAATCAACCTTTTACTAAAATCAATCCAACTTTTAGATATGTTGAATTGATAACTCGACTGAACGCATAGGTATGTTGGACATATAAAGTTCATGAAAAGAGGATGTCAAGATAAGTGGAAAAGTTTGAGGCTCTCTGTACCATTTCAAGAAGTGAGAAATGAAACAGATTCTCCGAAGGCTAAATGATGAAGTAGAGGCACTAATGACCTTAGAATCCACCAAAACGGATGACATAGAAAAGAGAGTTGTAATGCAGCCTTTTCATTTGGTACAAGAGGCCTCGAGTTGAGAAGAGGTGAAATCCACAAGTTTTGTGTGGGACTAGAAGAATGAATTCATAAAATATATGGGAGTGGTAAGCTTCATGTCGATGCAAGCCTCTCAGACCCTCCGGAGAGGCCCTCAAAGTTTTGTTTGGTAGACAAAAATATCTATAAAAGACAGAATAAACTAACTACATATTAAGAGAAATACATGAATGGGTGTGAGTGATCACTCCGGAGCAGACTCTCTAGTATAGAAGGCAATAAGGGACAGATACTATTAGCCATGCGTGGAGCAGGATGTTAAGGACTTCATCAAAAGGTATGATAAGTATCAATGTTTCAAACACAACCTTAACTATATTGGAGAACATATGAAGTGAGGAATGGATATCATGGGACCACAACCACCAACCCTGGGTCACGTAAAATTCTTGTTTATTATGACTGACTATTTATCTATGTGGATTGATGTTGAAGCCTATAAACAAGTCAAGGAGCGAGAGGTGATATACTTCATATGGGATCACATATTTTTCTGTTTTAGCATACCTAAGGAATAACTTTCGATAATGGACCCTATATCGTAGGAGCCAAGGTAACTAAATTTCTATACAAATTGCACATCAAAAGAATCACTTCCTCCCTATATCACCCAAATGCAAATGGATACGCTGAGTCTACCAAGTGATGATTAGCATTAAGAAATATTTGAGAGTTCAAAATTCTATAAAATCGAAGAGTTGTTTGTGGTGATAAGGGTACACCAAATGATCGTAAAGTCTAGAATGAGAGAAATACTATTTTTATTGGTACAAGAGGTCGAAGCAATGATACCAGTCAAAGTGGGTAAACTTGACCTTTATTCTTAGACACAAACATGGAATGAAATAATAAGGCAATGAGAAAACTACTGGATTTGCAAGATGAACGTCAGAAATTGCCCTTATTTGGATGACAATGTAAAATCAGAGAATAAAGAGGTATTATAACCGTAGAACCAAGTTTTGCCACATCAAATTTGGGTACTTAGTATTACTGAAGGTAACTCTCAACTCTCAAAACCCTTATAAAGGGAAGTTGGGTGCCCGATGGGAGAGTCTTACAAAATAACTGACATAGCCAGGAAGGGTGCATACCAGCTGACTAACCTAAGTTGGAATAAGCAGCAAAACAATAGATACATCAACCATCTTAAAATATACTACTGCTAAAGATGTGAGTACCTATAATGAACCGACTTTTTCTTTTATAATAACACACACTACATTCTTTTTCTTTTCGGCTGATTTGTATCTCTGTTGGTTTTTTACGACAAGATTTTTAGTGAGGTATGCACCAAGTGTGTTAGGAGAATGAGCTGGAGCAAGTCTAAGAGCACTAGCATCCTAAATACCCAACACTAGGGATTATTGCTTTGAGGTTCCAAAAATAGAAAACTAGTGACTGCTTGACAAACCCGACTGTGCCAATTTAAGGATGAACTCGTCTTGAAAGCTTTTTACTCAATTAGAAGTAAAGGAATTGGTAGAAACTCTACGTAATAGAAAGTTATGGTGAATAAAATAATTGAAATCTTATGTCACTTTTTATTTTTACTCTGTGCTCTAGCAAAATTCCCTTCAAATATAGTTCAGCTGAGATTGATAACAGGACTCAAAATCTTCTTGACACTTCACAGTTGACATAGTTAAGAGACTTACTAACTTATAAAAATGTTAAAAATTAATATCACATATGAAATATCCCCCGCCTTGACTCAAAAAAATATATGTAACAAAATATTTTTTGCTTACTTGGGTCAGAGCCACACACCCTAGGGAGCAAATTGATTTCACAGGAGTACTAAAATATAAAAAATAGTCGGTGGCTACCTTCAACCATAAATTTGAGACTTTATTATGAATTGCAGATCTCAACAACTTGAGATATCTCTAGAAATAGAGTAAAAGGTTTTGATGAAAGTACAAAGAACAAAAGCAAAAATAGTATGCTACAATGAATAAATGAAAGTATCATTAATAAAAGGGAAAAGTATAGCCCGAGGGAATTATTTATATGAGACGATATTAAAGAAATATACACACACATATATATCTATATCTATATCTATATCTATATCTATATCTATATCCTCGGGAGAAGAAGTGATTATAGATTTTGGTTGGATCCAAATGTGGTCTATCGTCTACCGCAGTAGATTCATGAGTGGGTTTAATTTGTATTTCAACTATGGGAGGATCAGTGCAGATCCATTTTAGGATGGTTAATCAATTTTCCCAAATACTGCTCCATCGTAGTGCTAAGAGGCAGTGTTTCAGGGTAAAACGTCTGAACTTTCTCTTTACCAAAATCTCTCACAATGCCTCATTTTTGTTTATCTTGTCATATAAGTTCTCCTAGATCAATGGAGAGACTTGACTTTACACTTGAGAAAGTCTATTTTATCCTAAATATCTGTAGCTTCATAAATACTCTCTTTTTACTAAGCTAATAGTTGGGATACCTCATAGTTGGCTTGGTCCACTCTAACAACGATTTTCCTCCTTTTATTGATAGAGGCCTTGAGCTCTTCAATTTGGATATAAAACTAAGGTAATATATTACGTCCAACCGCATACGTAAGTGCATAGCCATGCAAGTAATTAAAGTGGCCCTTTTGAGCCGAATATTGACCCCACAGAGACTTGAGTTTAACAAGCTACCCAATTCTAGCATTACTAAGGAGATTAAATAAGTGTGAGTAATAATTGAAGAGAGAGTTTAAGTTTTGATAATGTAAAAGTAAAAATAAGCGATAACGAGATAGTAAAGTGTTTGAAATAATGAATTGGAGAAATTCAGGGTCTAGACAATTTGAACGATTCTACAAAGTTATACAATTTTATTGGTCAATTTAGCTATCTTAGTTATTGATTCATAAGGTTAATAGCATGATTATGGTATTTCGAACCACTAATCATCTATCTAAATTATCCCCACAACTGCATCATTGAACGGGGATATAAGAACTAATTTAAATGCCATATTTGAACTAAATGAGGCGAATTAAGTATGGTCCTATTCTAACCGCGAATCCTGTCTTTAAATCATTTAATAGAAAAGAACTAAATTTTTATGTTCCATGTTCTATTCTAATGTTCCTCCTTCTAGGTTCATAATAGAAACATAAATTTATTCTAAAGATTATGAATTAATAGAATAGTAATAATAATAAGAATACATGAACAACCAAATATTATAATCAACTTTAAACCAACTTAATTGAATACTAAGTAATCATGTTCTTAGCCTCAACCCAATAAAAAGGATTTTTAGCCACTCATATTCATACAAAGAATCACAATAATTGAATTCATAAGTAAAAATTACAAGAAAATTAAAGTAAAGAAGAAAACCCTATTTGGAACCTGCCTTATGTGTTTTCTCTCTCCCAAGTCATTCCAAAATTCTTAGAACAGAAGCTAAGTATCCTATTTATAGTGTAGTATATGTTTTGAATTGAAAATCCCAAGGTTGTGGCACTCTTATTGCGTGGCCTGGCTAGCGTGCCATACTCATATCGTGCACCCACACCGTTTTGTGCCATCCAATTTTTGTCTAGCTTCGTTCCACGCCCTTATAGTGTGGCTCAGTGGGCGTGACACGTTATTGTGTTTTAAAAGCCTATTTTCCACTATGGTATAGTTTCTTCACTTTGCTTCATATCCCATGCATTGTAGATTCCTTTCCAACTCTTTTTAAGCTCGTTTTCTTTGCAATATTGCTCCTACCACCTTCAGTCATCCACATGCTCAGTATTGACATCCAAGTCAAGCTTATTGTTCACCAAAGTCTGTACCTGCAACACTAATTATTTTCATTTATTTATGCACACAAATTAAGCTCAATCAAAAGAATATATATGCAAGGTAGCTCACTAAATAGATGGAATTATGGGAAATAATCAACACTTGACGTATAAATATGCCCAAGATCACCACCCAACACTTATGGACTTGTTAATCCTCAAAAAACTCTTTACAAAAAGCATACTCAAGGGAGACTCTAACATCACTACTTGAACTAAGACACTCAATCTAGAACTTCAATAACTACATTAATAGAAAGTTCCACAATAAGCATGTCGTGTTGTAATTGAAAACTCATGAACACTACTTAAAAACTTCCTAATCTCAGGAATTGACCCTACTAAGTTTGCAAACTCATTCATTTTACTCAATAAAGAGATAATATAATTCACCTAACCATCATCGTGCCCTCACCACAATAAAGTCACCCGTATTCACTCGCAAATATGCAATTTAACATAAGAATAGATGTAAGAATCAAATTAAGCTCACTCTCACAAAGAATTCACATGTCACATAAGATGAACCATAGGATTTACCTTAGTTTAGTACTCCACTAATATTAGAATATCAAGGCTCAAGATTAAATAGGACTTTATGTAATACCCCGGGAAATTTTTTGTTGAAATTTTATGCGTAAACGTGTTGGGTACTATCTTCTAGAATGAATTATAAATTCTCCATGCAGCATGTCTTAGATTATGACCCACCATTGCATAGATTATCGAATAATTTTTCCAACAATATGTGGATCATCCAAAACGGACACTTGAGCAACGACTTATGAACATTCGATCGAACCGTGAATAGTAGTGAACAGTAAAACGTGCAGGAAAAACTACTGAGGCCTGGCGTATTTTTTCTCTAACTTTAAATGATCATAACTACTTGTACATAATTATCTGGGTGATCTACTATATATCAATGGAAAGCTCTGTGAGTCCTCCTTCCAATGAAATTGGTTTCATCCAATTTGTCTATCGGAGCAAAAAGTTATGGTCGATCTACTTCAGCTTATCAAAAGCAAATTTTTGGGTCAACTTTAAACGATCATAACTCCTCGTACACAATGATCTGGGTGAGATACTCTATATCAACAGAAATAAATGAGAGTCCTATTTTTAATGAAATTGGTTTCATCCAATTTGGATGTCGGAGTAAAACGTTATGATTGATCTACTTCAGACTATCAAAACAGTCCACCAAAGGACAGATTCGAGAATTATTTGATTTTTAGGGGCGTTTTGGTCATTCCCACTCACCCAAAATCCATCCAAACCCTATATTAAAGCCTATTAGAAGCATTATATATTATATTTCATTAAATTTCCTCAAAAAGAAAAATCTAAGCTCCTATATCCAACTTCAAGAACCTCCAAAGTTCACCATTAATTCTGCAAATTTATTCAAGATTCCAAGTTCCTAGTTCAAGAACTCCAAGAACCATCATTCAAAGGCACGATTAACATCTCAAAAATGAGTATCGATCTAAAGTTCATCATTCAAGGTATGTGGGGTTTTTCAACAAGAACTCTCTTTCATTCTTGTGCCCAAAAGTAATTTTCTTTACAAAGGCATGACTTTATTTGATTTTTATGAATTTGAAGCATGAATCCATATCTTATGATGATTATTATGAAATATTGATGTTTATGATTTTGAAATATGAATTTATATGTGTGGAGATATAAAGCATGAATCTTGAGTGATATTTATCATGATTTTGATATTTGGGTAGTGTACCCTATTGGAAATTGTGTTTTTTTTAGAAAGTGCATGTTATAAGCACGTTGATGTTGAATATTTGAGATATTTTGAATGATTTGACCTTTTGGTCTTAATGGAGTTGTTTTGAACTCGAGTGTGAAAGAAATCCACAACGTGGTTGATTTTGATAGATGGAAAGCATGATGGCTCCCGATGTATATTTATATATTACTAAAATTGTTTTGTTGTGGATTGTCTTTGAAATAATCTGAGCTAAGTCTGCGAGAAATCTTTAGCACTGAGTGGGAGGTATAAAGCGACCTTACTTCCCTAGAACTACGTGCCCCCGTAGGAGTGAGCCTGAGGCTGATTTATATAGTGATCACTAGTTTGTATAGATTTAATATCGATAGTCCTACTCTGATGGCAAGGATAGGACGGGTCTCCCCAATGTGGGTTGTACGTTGGACTCTATGTAGCTCACATGGTTTATGTTGGTTATAGGATCTCCTAGTGTGTATGTGTTTTCTTGTGTCTATGGTGAATGGTGAAGTGATTTGAAAGTGGAATTGTGAAAGTTATTCTTTCGAAAGATTTAAATGATATTTATATTATAAGAATTGATATTCTTAATGAATTGAAAGTGATTGACAAATTATATGATGACTCACATGTGTTATTGTACTTATTTGATCCTCTCATGATTATGATGATTTTCTTCGAGCTATGTGAGTCTTTCATACATCCTGCATATTTCTTATAAATATTTATGATGATGATGTTTATATACTGCATGCACCCCCATATACTCAGTTCCTTTCCATGGTACAAACCCACATCTTCAGATGTGGGCTGCATTTTCTCAGAATATAGGTTCAGGTGCTCAGTTCCAGGTTTGACAGTGATTCTTCGGGCACGCTGTTCTACATCCTCTGTTGTGGTGAGTCCTTATGTTCCGAGGACGTGATGTCTGATGTTGGTTTCATACAATTGTTTACATTTGATAACTGAGTATGAGTCAGTTGGGGCATGTCTCAATGGCTCGCTAGTTTTATTGATTCTCTTAGAGGCTTGTCAGACTAGTATAGATGTTGGGAGTTGACTAATAAGTCATATTTTGTTATCTTTCTGAAATGATTTTATTCTTGGATGATGATTACTATGTTGATATTTGAGGGTTATTTATGAAAACCCCGTTGATTTGTGTTGAACTGAATGAAAATGGCTCAAAGGGTTAGCTTGGGGCTACTCGTAGCCTTAAGTACCGTGTGACGCTCCGGGCCCATTTTCCGGGGCGTTACACTTTAAAGGTTGTAATGTAGTCTAAGGCATGGGTAAGAAATATTCTGGTTGACAATAATGATTATCTTCAATAAGCAGTTTAATACACTACACTTTATATTAGACTTCTCTCTAACCAACCAATTTTTCACCATTTCTATATTCCCACTTCTCTTTTTCTTTTGTCACATCTCTTTAAGCTAGTTTAAATATCTTTAGTAGGGAGTATTTTCTATAAACACATGATTCGCTTTTGATCAATTTTTATTTTCATTACATTACTCCTAAAAACAACACATAAGCCTTTTCAACACACCAATAGTTACTATTTTGGGGCTTCACTTTCACCCTTTTCCTTCGTCAATTTTACACTCCTTAACATCTTAATCTTTCAACTAAAGCGGTTACGGGTTTTAGATCAAAATGCGATCAATTTAAAGAAAGAGAATAAGATACATATGAGCTTACCAAAGAATAGACTAAAGGCTCAACAGGCTAACTAAGATAATGTAGACAGGTAGATAGAGTAGGTATAAAATTGGCTAGCAAAGAAATGCCTATATCATCTCTTAATTCCAACATTATTTATTTCGCTTTACACTTACACTGGGAAAGTTCTAGACATCAATATGCAATAAAAATATAACCAAAACCTCACACACATGGCACAAGCTCAACTCAAGAAGGATCACTATAAACTCTCAACCAAGCAATAGCAAGAATTAAAAATTTATCCAACATCATACAAGAGTCAAATAAGTGAGCTTTAATGTCTCAAAAATAGTCATTCAACTCATTACAGATCATGCTTCCACATGCAAACCAATTTTCTTCACGTAATCATGTATAGCACCTAACAAGAGCATATTATTTCTTCCTAATGACAAAATTTAAAATTACTCCTAAAAATGGTAAAGGGATACTGGGTCAAAGAACGTCCCTTCAAAAAAGAACTAAAAAAAATCAAGGGGTAGGTGTACTTCTACTTAAGCAGACCAAAGACTAAAAATAAATAAAGATAAAATCTTTTATAATTTTTTTAAATTTAGTTAAAAACTATAAAATACATCAAACTAAAAATCCTATGGTGACACTTCATTCTAAGCAATTGAAAGATTTCCCACCCACACTTAAAACCATACTTTGTCTCCAAAGTCTAAATTAAAAGTAGGGATAGAAATACTACCTGAGGCCTCTAGGCCTAGCTAGTAGCATACTAAACATCAAAAGGGTCTGGAGGACCCCATACTCAGTCTTTTCTACGTTTTTTAGCTTAGATCTTTGTTGCTTCCAAGCACACATGCAAGTGTACGCCACCACCCTAGTATTAAAATGGCCTTTAAAAGCCAAGTATCAACCCCACAAGGACTTATGCTCAACAATGATCTGATTCTAGTCTTACCATAAATATTAAACAAGTGCAAAAGTAAGCAATAATGTCTGGTATTGAAAACTAAAAGTAAACATAAATAATGCGGGAATGTAAAATACTTGAATAATGATGGGAAGAAACCTAGGGCTGAGGCACTACGAGCAATCCTACTTATCTATGAAATCTCATTGGTTTAGTTAATTATATTGGTTTTTGATTCACCGGGTTGATATCTTGATTCTGGTCTTTCGAGCCTCGAATCATCTCTCTAACTTAGCCTCACAACTATGCCACTGAGCGGGATGCAAGAACTAAGTTAAATGCATTTGTATATCTTTTAGTATTTGCACCAAATAGGGGAAATTAGGTATATTCCTATACTAAACGCAAATCCTAACTTCAATTCCTTGAATGATTAAGATCCTATTCCATACATCCCTTATTCAAATCTATCGTTCCTCCTTCCAGGCTCACGATAGAATTATGAGTTTATCCTTAGGGTTGTGAATATGTAGAATAGTATATACAAGGATATATGAATAACCAATAATGATAAATAATATAAAACAATATTTTACATTCTTAAGTACTCATGTTCTCGGCCTCAACCCCAAATATGGGTGTTTTGCCACTCATGGAATTACAAAGAATCACAATTAAGGAATTCATGTAAATAATCCAAAATTAAACTAAGATAGAGATTAAAAACCCAAAGGGAAGCATCCTCAAGTATATTCCAATCCCCAAAGTTCATCCAAGGTGTTTACAACAAGTTCTGAGTGTCCTATTTATAATATGACAAAAGTTGTCCGTTTTGGTACCTTGGGCATGCCACACTAAGATAATGGCGTGATAAGGGTGTGACACTACCTTATATGGAGTTTTACTATAAATTTAATTTTTGGTTTATGTACAAGGGCATGGAATGCCCTTAACCCATAGATCCAAGGGCGTGGCATGCCCTTGTGCTCATATTTTCAAGATTACATCCAATTAAGCTGCATCCATTTGGCCTTGCATTCCTCACTTTGTGGGTGCTTTTCCTATTCAAATTCAAGTTGTATATCATCCCCTCATTTAGTTTAACATATCATCAAACTTCCTATATCATCAAACACCACAAATTAGTGCTTAATCACAATAGAATTCAACAAGATAAACTAGAACACTCATAGCTCAAGCTAATAACACTAGTTTCTCCGTTAAAACTCTAGGTGAGAATTTTGGTTCTAAATTTGTTTTGAACACACCATAAACATTATAAACATGTACTTTAACATTTAGGGGTTATTTTGTAGAGTGTATTGGAAAGCTAATGCATGCATTAGTTTAATGTGTTTATTATTAATACCTCAAAATCCATAGTATTAGAAATGCAATGGATCAAGTGCATATATTAACTTAATTAAAGACACTATTATCCCTCAAAATTTTTTCCGCATCCTTTCCAACATATATATGAAGGATATTTCTGTATTTTTTTTTTGAAATTATGTAATTCATGTTATTTTTAATGCATCAAACCAAACACTGCATAAGAAAAACTCAAGTATAATTAATGCAAGCATAGCTAACACAAGCATTACTAATACAAACATTACTAATACACCATATTTTGCATTATTCTTTTGCACTTTACCAAACGACCGCTTAGATGCTTAATTATATGAATATTAACTGAGAAGTCCTCAAAACTAGGATAATTAAGCTATATAGCCATACTTAGGTGCATAAATCCACCTAATATCATCACTCACACTTAAAGCCTTGTTCATCCTCGAAAACCTCTTTACATCAGCACCATCTAAGAAAGATTCCCACTCTACTACCACACGCAAGACAATCAAGCTAGCACTGCAATTACTACACAGATAGCAAGTTTCATATTCAAGCATGTCATATACTTTTGAAAACTCATGAATAATACTTCAAAACACTTTAGCCTCAAGTATTGACTATACTAATTTGGAAAACTCATACATATTATCCAATCAAAAAGATCCTATCAATCACCCAACTATCATCACACATGTACCCTCACCACAAGAGAGATTTAGCTATATTCACTCACAGAGATTCAATTTACAACAAGAATACTAGAATAGATATAAGTATCAAATTACGCCCACTGTCACAAAGAATTCACATGTCACATAAGATGAACTATAGGCTTTTCCTTCATGTAGTACTCTACTAATATCAGAATGTTAAGGCTTAATATCAAATAGGACTTTAAGGGTTGTTATGTAGGCTAAGGGATCGGTAGAAATTATTCTAGCCAGTAATAATGACTATCTTCCCTAAGCGCTTTAATACATCACAAATAACATTGACCTCTTCTCTAAATAACCAAACTTTCACCACCTCTACCTTTACACATCTCTTTTGTTTTGCCCCATCTCTTTAAGCTAGTTCACATTTACGAAGTAGGGAGTATTCTCTATCACACATAATTCAATTTTTTATAATTTCCTTTCTTTTAATGACATTAGTCCCAACTACAGCATATCAATTATTACACCACTAGATAATCCTTTCGGGCTTCACTTTAACCTTTTTCCTTCTTAAAATTTACACTCCTTAATATTATGTCATGACCCAAACCAGGGACTAGTCGCGATGGGTATCTCAAGTCCACCGTGGGTCAGAGACTACCCCCTTAGCCTAACCACCTGAGAAAAATAAAAATAATAGCAAAATAAAACCAAACAATAAGAAGGATACATATGCCAAAAAAAAGGTTCTAAGAATTCAAAACAAATAATGAACCCACACTTGTCCACAAAAGCCTCTAAGATCGTAATACAAATTAGGTTAGGACATGCCCCTGACTATGAAAATGGAAATCCTCAATTCCAAAAATATGAAAGGAAACTTAATGAAATGATAAGACTTTTCAAAATATGGAAGCTCACCACTTCACAATAATTGAACCAATAACCACACCACCTAATGCTACACATAGTTAACAGAGAAGTCTTTGGACCCTACATCATGAAATAATGCAGCATCCTAGGATGGTCATGGGATAAGAGCTGGTATGTAACTTAGGGAAAGTGATAAAGTAATGCCATATACAAAGTAGTCAAAACTATACACACACATTATATGTACATACATATAGGATATTAGGATAGGGTAAAGGGTTATGAACATGACAGTTTAAAACCATTAACTTGGATTATGTAGCTCTATCCATCCTAAGGGCACCTATGAGCTATATGGGTTTAGCTCCCCCTATTGAAAGGGCCCTAGTACGTGTAGATGCACGAAATGAGGAAATCTGAGGAAGGTTCAAAGCCAATAAGGCTCCAACCATTTTAATAAAATATATATTGTGTGAATTATGAACGTGGTCATATAAACCCCACACTGGCAAACATGATTTATAGTATCGGTCTTCTTGGGACCTCTACTTTCACGGTGAGCTACACAACCCCTTTTAAGACTAAATTAAAACCATTATGCACATATACCCATCCGTTAACCCAAGAGTCATTTATTAAGGCATTTACCACTTGGTATCATCATACCAATTAGGCTTGAAAGCTAATTCCTTCATGCCATAAACGTTCCATTAACCATTTGACTCTCAAGTTCCATTTTCAATCCAAGACCATGGCCACCAAGGCCTTTCAAAACCATTTTATTCTGTTTAGCCTCTAGTGCTATGCAATAGTTTAGAAGAGCAAGTAAAGCCATGGAATTATCCATATTTCAAAACCAATTTACAAAGTGGATTGAGGTTAATGCCAATTTTCAAGCCAAAAATCCATGAATTTGGGGAAAACCCATGTTGCCCATTCCAGTACCTATAACCACACACCATTCCGTCCAAAAACCATAAATTCGAACAAGAATAACATTTTTAAATCTTGGAGAAAACAATCCAAACATATACGAACCAAAGTGTCTTAACCTACTTTCAAATCCTTAGTTAAATCACATGAATATAAACTCAATTTATGCCTTAATGAAAAATATAAGTTTAGGGATGAGAGATATTCCTGAAACATGTAGGACACTGGAGAGAATTCGAAGTTTTAAGCCCTAAGGTTGAATTCCTTGTAAACCCTAGCCTTCTGTTGCTTTGGGAGTTAAAGAGGAGAAAAATTTTGTTTTGATTGAAAAATGATTTAAAAAGGACCCTTAAAGTGTTTTTTAAGTCATGGGGAATAGTGTGGAGAGAGGAAAGACTAGATTGCCCTTAATTAAAAAGTGCAAGAAAACTGCATCTAGTCGTCACGGGTCAGGTAACGACTCGTAAGGTCTAACCACGAGTCTTCACCTAGACTCATGACTAGAGTGTTAAGAGTCTTGGCCTTTCACTATTATGACCACGAGTCTTTCATCACGACTTATTTTCCCAACATCATGAGTCATGAAAAAGACTTATAATCAAGGCAGAATATAGGGGCGATCTCACTATCGTTCTAACGAGTCCAACCTCATTACTTGTTACATGAGGTGATGACTTGCCAGTTGAGTTATTCCTTAGAAAGTGTGTACAATACATGAAAAATTTTCAGTCTTAGATAATACAAGACAAAATGCAGCAAAAATTCCAAGAACAAATTCAAGAAACATTAAGAATGGAAGAAAATCATACCTTAAGCATCTTCATCCAACTCGGGGAACAAGAACGAGTATTTGGCCTTCATGTTTTCCTCGGCTTCCCGTGTTGCTTCTTCCACCTTTTGGTTCCTCCATAAGAACCTTTACCGATGCCACATTCTTAGTCCTCAATCTACGGACTTGCCTTTCCAATATCTCAACCTAGACTTTCTCATAAGACAAGGAATTCGTCATACCAACATCCTCAATAGGCACTGTCAAAGAAGGATCACCTTCATACTTTACAATATCGATATATGGAAAACAGGATGAATAGAAGCCAAACTCGCAGGCAAGTCCAACTAATAAGAAACATTACTAATTCTCCTTGAATTCTGATATGGACCAATGATATAGGGACTAAGCTTCCCCTTCTTTCCAAACTGCATGACTTCCTTCATAGAAAACACCTTCAAAAACACCTAATCACCAACCTCAAATTTTAACTCCCTCTTCCTCACATCCATATGACTTTTGGTGACTTTGGATAGTCTTAAGTATTTCTCTAATCACTCTCACCTTCTCCACGGCTTGATTAACCAAGTCAAGACCAAACAACCTAGTCTTACCTATCTTGAAACACCCAATAGAATACGTACACCCCCTACTATAGA
Source organism: Capsicum annuum (assembly GCF_002878395.1). Classification (NCBI taxonomy): domain Eukaryota; kingdom Viridiplantae; phylum Streptophyta; class Magnoliopsida; order Solanales; family Solanaceae; genus Capsicum; species Capsicum annuum. The sequence goes on from NW_025889487.1 coordinate 36,958, forward strand.
AAACCTCTAAAGGGGCCATTTTAGATACTCGAATAATAATCGTTATTGTATGCGATCTAAATATGAGTTAAGTGATCATCCCAACTTTCCTTAAAATCGATAACACAAGTCCTTAGCATATCTTCTAATGTCTAAATAGTTTGTTCCACTTGTGCATCCGTCTAAGGGTGAAAAACAATGCTAAGGTTCACTTGCATACCCAAACCTTTCTAAAATAAATGCCAAAAGTGAGGACAAAATTGCATACCTTGATCTGAAATGATAGACACAGGTACTCAATGCAACTTGACAATATCCAGTACAAACAACTTGGCATAATCCCCTCTTGAGTAGTTAGTCCTCACAGGCAAGAAGTGAGTAGACTTAGTCATCCTATCCACAATAACCCAAATCGAATTATACTAATTGTTAGATCACAAAAGACCTGTAATTAAATGCATATTAATCACCTCCCACTTCTACATAGGAAACTCTATTTCTTAAGACATGCCACCTAGCCTCAAATGTTTCACCTTGACTTGTTGACAAACCATACACTTAGCCAAAAAATTAACTATATCTCTCTTCATACTATTCCACCAGTAGATCTCCCTCAAGTCATGATACATCTTAGTTAAACCTGGATGAACTATATATTGAGACTCGTGAGCCTTAGTTAAATTTCTTTAACACAACCCATAAATATCAGGAACATACAACCTACCTTGATACCTCAGAATGCCATCACCACCAATCTCAAATACCATAACCTTTTAATGACCCACATCACCTTTAATCTGTATAAGTATGGGATCTAAAGCCTATTTGTCCTTCACCGCAGCACCAAGAGATGATTTAACGACTTCTTGAACAATCACTCCTTCATCCTCAGAGTCCAAGAGATGAACTCCAAAGTTAACTAACTTGTGAGTATCTTTCACCAACCCTCTCTTCTCCTCATCCATATGAGATAAGATACCCATAGATAACCTGCTAAGAGTATCAACAACTACATTTGCTTTACCTTAATGGTAGTGCAAGCTCATTTTATAATACTTAAGCAGTTCGATCCACTGCCTATTCCTGAGGTTCAACTCCTTCTGTATAAACACATACAATAAACTCTTATGGTCTGAATAGATATCCATATGCACCCCATATAAATAGTGACACCAAATCTTCATATCAAAAACCAAAGCCAATAATTCCATATAATTCCTCTCATGAACCTTAAGCTTCCTGGAAGTATAGACCACAACTTTACCACTCTAAATTAGCATACAACCTTGTCCCATACATGATGTAGCACAATAGATAACAAATCCATCAATACCCTTGGTCTAGGTCAAAATAGGTGCAGAAGTCAACTTATCCTTCCACTTCTCAAAACTACCCTTACAAGCATCGGACCCCAAAAACTTAAACTTCTTCCGAGTCAACCTTGTCAGCAGAGTAGAAATGGATGATAAACTCTCTACAAAACTCCTATAATACCCGAACAAGCCCAAGAAGCTCCTAATATTGGTTGGAGTCATGGGTCTAGGCCACCTCTTAATTACCTTAACCTTCTGTGGATCCACATTGATCCCCTTACTAGAAATAACATGCCCAACAAAGGTTACAACATTCATCCAATAGTCATACTTTGAGAACTTGGCATACAACTTTTGATCCTTAAGAGTCTATAACACAATTCGAAGGTGATTGGCATGATCCTCCATACTCTTAAAATACACTAAGATGTCATCAATGAATACTATGACAAACAAATCCAGGAACTACTTGAACACTGGGTTTATAAGATCCATAAAAGTAGTTGGAGCATTAGTTAGCCCAAATAACATAAATCAAAAATCATAGTGACCATACTGGGTTCAGAAAGCAGTATTAGGAATATCAACCTCCTTAATCTTCAACTGATGGTAGCTCACATGAAGATCGATCGTAAAGAAACACCTAGCACCCTGAAGCTAGTTGAAAGATCATAAATCATGGGAAGGGGATACTTACTCTTCACTATAACCTTATTTAGTTGACCATAATCTTTACACATCCAGAGAGAGTCATCTTTCTTCCACATGAAAAATACAAGAGCACACCATAAAAACCTTATCTAGAAGATCCTTTAAATACTACTTTAGCTCTTTTAACTCAGCCAGACCATTCTATAAGGAGGAATAAAAATAGGATGGGTATCCAATAGAAGAACAATCCTAAAATTTATCTCCCTATCAGGAGGAATTCCAGAAAGATCATTGGGAATCACTTTAGGAAACTCATTAACCCCAGGGATAGAATGCAAAGAAGGAATTTCAGAGTCTAAATCATTAACCCAAACTAGATAATATAGACACCCTCTAGAAATCAATTTTTGAGTTCTAAGATAAGAGACAAACCTTTCTTTGGGTACTAAGGAACTCCCCTCCTATTCTAATATTGGTTCATTAGGAAGTATAACACGAATGAAGCCAATCCATCCCTAAGATTAAATAAAAATCCACCATATCCAATTCTATCAAATCCTCTAATGTCTCCCTATGAAGGATAGAAACTACACAACCCCTATAGATCTTTCTAGCAATAATAGAATCACTTACTAGAGTAGACACTAAAAAGGGGTTGAATATATTTTTGGGACCAAAACCAAATTGCACAGCCATATAAAGGTTCACAAAGGAGGGGGTAGAACCTTGATAAAGTAGAAAAGAAACATCATGAGAGAAGAGTTGCAATATAGTAGTAACAACATCAGGAGATGCCTCATATTCCTGGTGATTAGTAAGAGCATAGAGATTATTCCAGATAGTACTAGTATTAGAAGTGGCACCCTTTGGTATAGGAGCCAAAGAAATGGTGACCAAAACCTTATTAGAACTAGTGGTTACCTTAGCCACCAGAAAGTTCCCCTGTATAGGCCCCGACTGGCCACAATTGAAGCATAAGTTCCTTCATCACAACAACTACGGTGAAGCTGTCCATAAAATTGACAAAGAGGATATAGTGGGGTTCACTGAGCTCCACTAGCATAAGATTGGGAACCATGTTCCTTAGGAGCAATGATATCCTAAAAATAATGATCACCAAATAGCTTAGGATAAGGAGCACTAGCCAAAGTATATGAACTATAATTTCCCAAGCCTTCTTCTTCGTGTACTGTCTACCATCTCTCCTACTATTTTACTGCTCTGTACTTTATTTGAAATACTTGAAATTCTTATTCTGCCTCTTTCCCATCTCTACCTATCTCTTTTTTTCACCATCTACTTATTATATATAAACCACAAATTGAGAGATGGCCATATCGTTATTAAACATCGCAGCCTTACAATCATACTATGTCATGAAACAACCTAGAAGTAAACTTTCTCATCCTGGATCTCTTGGTAGGTACCAATTTTGGAGCATAACAAGAAAGCTGCTGAAATTTCAATGCATACTCTTTTACACTCAACTTTCCTTTCTTTAGATTCACAAACTTCTCATCTTTAGCTTCCCTCAACTCCTGAGGACTGGAATAATTAAGAAAAACACCTAAAAAATCATCCTGCACTAACTATTCAACATCAACACCCCTTGATGCTTCCTACTCCTTATACAATTAATAAGCCAAGTTTTTTAACTAAATTGCAGTAAACTCCACACACTCTTTATCAGTAGCATGAATTACCCTAAAGATCTTCTCTATCTTTTCTACAAGCCCCCAGGTATCTTCTTCAACCTTAGAGCCTGTAAAGGTTGGGGGAATCAACTTCATAAACTGCCCAACCCAAGTAACCTCAGATGAAGTCACATCAAAACCAACAGGGCCAAACAGATAAAACTAAGGTGCCACTAATTAAGTAAGAAGATAAATAGATCGACAAAACTCTACATTATAGATATCCCCATGAGGTGACTAAGAATGAGTATCGTTAACCCGAGAGGCCCGAGGAGGACTAGTGGGGACTGATGAAACTCCATGTAGGGAAGTGCAATTTGGAGCAGGGACCCTAGATCGGGTCTACGCTTCATAGATAGGACAAGTTCCATCCATAATTTCCTAATATGGACTAGAGGTTCTAGTAGAATTTCTACATACATCAGATCTTTGGGAGGCATAATCTGAAACGTGAGTTAATTGAAAGTTAGAGAATTTTAGGACACCAGACTCTATAGATTGAAATAGAAAACAAGAAAGGAAAACATTCCTAAATGCCTTGTAGCCTCCCTCTTATAAGTGTGGTGCACTGCACACTAATAAAATGGATTCTACTTGACACGTCTTTGTGGACATCCATAGATTATTGTGAATCGTGCTTTGATACCAAGCTTGTCACGACCCTAATTAAGTCTTAGTCATGATGGGTATCTTAAGCCCATCATAGTCCAGAGACCACTCCCTTAGCCTAACCACTTGAGAAAAATAAAGATAATAGTAGAAACTAACTAATCAATAAGAAAGATATATAAACTGAAAGGAAGGTTCTAAGAATCCAAAACAAATAACTAACCCATGCTTGTCCACAAGAGCCTCTAAAACTAGAATAAGAAATTAGGTTGGGATATGTCTTCGACCATGACAATGGAAATACTCGATTCCTAAAATATGAAAAGAAACCTAATGAAATAACAAGACACTCTAAAAGATAAATTCTCACCACTCTATAGCAACTCAACAGACAATTTCACCACCTAATACTGCATAAGGGTAATAGAAAAGTCTTTAGATCCTACATCATGAAATGATGTAGCATACTAGGTTGGTCAGTAAGATAAGCACTAGTATGTAACTCGAGGAAAATGATAAAAGTAATGCCATATCCAAACACGTCAAAACCACATGCACACATTCATACATACATATATATAAATAGGATGCTGGGATAGGGTAAAGTGTTATGAACATAAGAGTTTAACACTACTAACCTAGACTGTGTAGCTCTATTTTACCTAAGGGAACCCACGAGCTATATGGGTTCAGCTCCCCTGCCGAAAGGGGCGCCTAGTGCATGTAGCCATACACATCGAGGAAATTTGAGAAAAGGAAAAAGCCACTTAGGCTCCAACCATTTGAATAATATATATATACATATATATTGTGTGAACTGTGCACATGTTCATATAGACCCCATGCTAACTATTGTGGTTTCCAGCATTGGTCCCCCAGGACCTCTACCTTTACGGTGAGCTACATAACCCCCTTTAAGACCAAATTAGAACCATTATGCACATAAACCTATTTGTTAACCCAGGAGTCATTTATTAAGGCATTTACCACTTGGTATCGTCATATCAATTATGCTTGCAAGCTAATTCCATTATTCCATAACTATTTCGTTAACTACTTGACTCCCAAGTTCCAATTTTAATCAAAACCATTCCCACCAAGGCCTTTCAAAACCACTTTTTCCATTTAGACTTTAGTGTAATACAATAGTAGAAGAGCAAGTAAAGCCATGCAATTATCCATATTTCAAAACCAACTTATAAAGTGGGTTGAGGCTATTGCCAATTTCTAAGCCAAAAATCTATCAATTTGGGGGAAAACTATGTTTCCCATCCCAAAACCCATAACCACACACCATTCAGTCCAAAAACCATAAATTCCAACATGAATAAAATATTTAAATCATGGGGAAAACAATCCAGACATAAACCAACCAAATTGCCTCACCCCAATTTCAAACCTGCAGTTAAATCACATGAATATAAACTCAATTTATGCCTTAATAAAAAATATAAGTTTTGGGAAGAAAGACATTCTTGAAACATTCCTTAATAAAAAATATAAGTTTTGGGAAGAAAGACATTCCTGAAGCATACGATAAATGGGAGAGAATTTGGAGTTTTGATCCTTAAGTTTAAATTCCTTGTAAACCCTAGCCTTCTTTTGCTTTAGGAATTAAAGAGGAGGAGAATTATGTTCTTGATTGATATATGATGGAAAAGGGACCCTTAAAGCATTTTTATGTCATAGGGAATAGTATGGAGAGAGGAAATACCAAATTTCCATTAATTAAAAAATATAGAAAAATTGTATCCAATCATCACGGGCCAAGTAACGACTCATGAGGTCTGACTACGAGTTGTCACCTAGACTTGTGAACTGAGTGTTAGAGTCTTTGCCATCATTGTTATGAACACGAGTCACTAATCACGACTCAGTTTCCCAATATAACAAGTCATGATAAAGACTCGTGATCAAGGTAGAATATAGGGGTGATCTTATTAACATGGTAACAAGTCCAACCTCATGACTCATTACATAAGGTGATGACTCACTACCTGAGTCATTTCCTGGGAAGTGTGCACAACACACATAAAATTTCAGATTCCAGGGCCTGTGTTATCACACCTTATTAATTTTTCAACAAAAGCGCTTAGGAGATTTGGATCAAATTCTGGTCAATCAAAGAAGGTTAATAGACTATAGATGAGGATACCAAACGTAGTCATTCAACATGTTTTTTAATTAAAGCCACTTTAATCTTGAAATCATACATAACATATAGATAGAATATCTCACCTATTCCTAACACAAAAATTTTAAAATTTACTCCAAAAATGAAAAAGAGATATAGGATTCAAAGGGCGCCCCCTTAGAAAAGAATAGAAAAGAAAAACCAAGGGGTGGGTAAAGTGCGTACCTATTAGACTGAAACCAACAACTAAAACTAAACATACAAAAATAAAATCTTTTTATATTTTTTTTTCAATTTTTCCTAAAAACTAGAAAACAATTGCCAATTAAAACCCTATAGCAGCACCTCACCCTAAACCATCAAAAGATTCCCCACTCCACACTTAAGAACACACTTTGTCCCCTAAGTATAACTCAAAAACAGATATATAAATAATACCTAAGGCCTCTAGGAATAGCTAGTAGTATCTTTAATCATCAACGAGGTTGGGTACACCCCACACCCAGTCTTGCTGTGCTCCTTAGCTCGGGTTTTAGGTACTCAGACTTTCTATCAACCTGTGAGTAACTAAAATATAAAATATTTGAAATAATAATAAAAATACAAAAATAAAATACATACCTTAACTTGGGCTGCCTCCCAAATAGCTCCTGATTTAGTGTCAAGGTACGACTCACATCACTACGTCAACCATTTTTCTTTATCCTCTTCCTTCTACTTAAAGGTCATCTTCTCACTATTTTGTAACCTCTTGAGTTGTTTTTACTCTCAAGGTATTCATCTTTTTCAACATTAGACTTTTTAGGATCTTCTTTGAGCTTCACAATATCAGGCTTAAGTAGTAGTTTAGGCCACTCTACGAGATTGTCCAAAGTATTCTCAATCCTTAGAATATATGCATAATCATCTTGTGAACCCGGGAGGAGGAACAAAAAGATAGAATGTGGGATAGATAGAATAGAATAGTAATATTCTAATTAAATGAAGTTATTATTTTTATTTAGGACAGTAAAAAACCTATGTTATCTATTTGTTTCAAGTATGCGATAAAATATGAATATATTTAGCTTAGTTCTCACACCCCCACTCATAGTATTAACCCCGTGAACCAAAATAACGATAATCAACCTAACCAACAATGTTAAATCTTAGTATGATTATTTACAGTGCCTTAAACCTGTGCTTCTCCCCATTGTTGTCCAAAACCTTTACTTTATCGTAATGTTAGTTTACTTTATGTTATAACGATCAAACTCTTGTGTTTACATTTTAACTGATTGAATCTTAATAGTTGAATTAAAATTAGATAGTTGCTTAACACTAGTCCCCGTGGGATCGATACTTGACTTTATTAAGGCCGCTATATTACTTTGGTGGACCACATACACTTGAGAGTGCGCTTGGGCACAATAATTTTTTTGTACCATTGTTGGGGACTTATCAATAGGCAACTTTCATAGTTTTAGTTTTACTTTTTTGATTTCTTTGGTGCTTTTCACTTGGTTTTGGTTTTTGAATTTGTAAGCAATAGGTTAACATGCTAGTAAGCTGGCAACAGAAGAGGAATCGGTTGAACCAGACCTCGAGCCTGAGAAATTCTTACATCAATGGAGGTGAAATCCCATAAATTCACGAGGAACAAGATAGTCCTACTTCTATGGCTGAGGATCCATCAGCCTGCAGGACAGTTTGCGAAGTGGCAATCCCACTTGCAATGAATATGACCTTGATATTCAAAGATTGATTCCTGGAGGTAGATTTGAATTAAATTAGAATATGGTATAGATTTCTCACATTAGTGGATAGTTTATTGGGCTATCAGATGAAGATCCACAAGTCCACTTGCAAAACTCTCTAGAGATTAGTGATGCATACATCCCGACAAATGTGTCAACTGATTATGTGAGTTTGATACTTTTATCCTTCTCACTTTTGGATGAATAAAAAAGTGGTTGAATATTAAGCCGGCAACTTTTATCACTACATGGCTAACTTATCCCGAAAGTTTCTCATCAATTTTTTTCCATCCAACATGACTTTAAGATTATGTAGTGAGATTTTGAGCTTCAAGTAGAAGACGAATAGAATCTTTATCATTCTTGGGAGAGATTCAAGTATCTTCTTCGAGACTTTCCACAACATCATAAGTCTAATGAGGCTTTAGATCACACCTTTGTTGAAGATCTTGACCATAACATAAAGAATTTTCTAGATTCAGCTGTAGGTTGTCATGCTCTGGAAAAGACTTATTATAAGTTGTATCCTTTGTTGAATCATATTGCTTAAGAAAATCCTAGTTAGCATGGTGAAATATCTAGAAACTCAGTGAAAAAGATTATGAGCATGATTGAAGTTAATAGTATCACAATATTATTCACTCGACTATTAACCATGTAGAATTAGATGATGACCCAATTAAGAAAATTAGGTGTGAATCAAACTCTGACTCAGGTGAATATAGTACAGCAAACCACATGTTGGTGTTAGATTTGTGGTAATAGTGGCCACTCTATAGAAATGTGTGGTGCAAATCCAGAATTGGTGAACTTTGTAGGTAATGCTCAAAGGCCAAATTATGGTAATGCCTACGACTAAAAGTGGAAGACTCAGGTACCAAATTACTCTTGAGGAAATAATCAGCAATTTCAGCAACAAAAATATAATACTCAGGCCAGTAACATTGAAAAAACTCAGAAAAAGATTTTGGCCAACCAAGAATAGATGGCTTCTAAAGTATAAAAATCAATAAGTAGCTCAAAAGCAATTAGAGCAGTAGTTGGGACAATTACAGTGGGCACAAAATACCAAGACTTAAGGTGGTTTTCCAAGTGATAATAAACCTTTAAAAAAGTAATAGCAATAACTTTGAAGAGTGGTAGAAAGTTGAATGAAAGGCCTCCAAATACAAATTAGGAGGTAGATACAAAGTTGGTTCCTCAACCGATTGTAGACAAAGTTGCTATATTTTGGGAAGTCTGAGTACCTGAAAGTAAAAGCTATTGAGAAGGAAAGACCACCACCAATATTTTCTCAAAGTCTGATGAAACCCATAGAGGATGCTTGCTTCAAGAAGTTCTTTAACACATTCAGAGAACTTCACGTCAATTTTCCTCTTTTAAATATTTTGCAGAGAATGCCCAAGTATGCTAAGTACTTAAGGAATATGGTGACTAATAAGGTGAAGCTGCAGGATATAACGACGGTGGCATTAATTGAGAAATGCAGCTCTGTGGTAGTGAAAAGTATGCCCGAGAATATTAAGGACCTAGGGAGTTTCACCCTCCCTATACAAATTGGTGATGGTGAAGTAGTCCATGCCTTGAGTGATTTGGGGGAAAGTATAAATCTTATGCCTCTGTCTATGTTCAAAACTCTTAGGATGGGTAAGCCGAGACCATGCCTTTTGATGTTACAATTAGCAAACAAGACCATAATGAAGCTCGATGGAATAATTAAGGATGTACTTGTTAAGGTTGGTAAGTTTGTAATTCCTACTGATTTTATTATTTTAGATTATGATGTAGATTATGAGGTACCAATTATTCTGGAATGCCTATTCTTAGCCGCAAGAGAAACATTGATAGACTTGAGGAAGTGCACTCTAATAATAAGATTAGATGACGAAGAGGTGGTTTTCAGAGTTTATAAGCCACTTAATCCACCTTTCCACTACAAATATTTTCATATAATTACAGTGATGGAAGTGGATAAGTATGGGGTGGTAGAAAGTACACCACAAAAAACCTCTTTGTACAGACTCATTAAGTTTCCCAATCCACCACCTAATCTTAGAGTAATGATGATTGATGATCCTAGAAAGGCTATTGGTAAGAAAGCTATTGACCTTAAGAGTATATACTCAATAGACCAAAAATGAATAAGAAGATGGCCTCTGAGTAGGATGAAGAGGAGAAAGAAATTCGATTAAGTAGTGATTTTGGGTTATGACGTGACACTAAATTAGGCATTTCTTGGGAGTCAACCCAAATTAAGGTATGTTTTATTTTTCATATTTTTAGTTTTTACTTCATGTAGTTTTTGTTTTTGTTGAGTCACGTATTGATGGAAAGTCTGAGTACCAAAAACTTGAGCTAAAGAGCATGGTGAAGACTAAGTGTAGGGTCCCCAGACCCTGTTTATGTTTAAAGATGTTGCTAGACAGGCCTATAGGCATCAATGAGTATTTTTATCTCTACTTTTAAGTTTGCTTTGGGGGCAAAGTAAGTTTTTAAGTGTGGAGTAGGGAAATTCCCATAGTTTTGGGTGAAATGATATTGTAGAGTCTTAGTTTTAGTTGTTTTCTTAGTTTTTTGACAAAACAAAACATTTTGCATTTTAGTTTTTGGTTTATGGGTGTTAGTTTAGTAGGTGCACACTTCTCCCACCTCATGGTTTTTCTTTTTTTTGTTCTTCTACATAGGGGCTCCTTTTAAACCCAGTATCCTTTTTATTTTTATGAGTAAATTTTAATTTTTTGTGTTAGCATAAGTGAGATATTTTTTAATTTTTTGTGTTAGCATAAGTGAGATATTTTTGTTGGTGCTATGTGTGATTGCATGATTCAAGTGGTGTTGTATATAAAAAGTATGTTAATTCTGTGAACTACTACTTTTGAAACACTTAGGCTCTAGTTTATGACTCATGTACATTTTGGCTTAATTTTTGAATTCATGTAATTTCTTGATCGAGTGTCTATAATGTTCTGACTTGAGTTGAGCATGTGTATGCATGTGTGAGGTTGTTGTGTATTCCTTGTTGCTCTTGATATCTAGAAGTTTCCTGGTGTGTGCAAAGTGAAATAAAGAGTGTGGGTTTAGGTGATAATATATACATTTCTTAGATAGCCATGTTTCATACCCTCTTTTACCTACCCTTGTGCATAATATTAGTTAGCCCTGTTAAGCCCTTAGCTTGTTTTCTTTGGTAGCCTTATATGTAGCCTAATCCACTTCTTTTGACTGCCCTTAATTTGATCCAAAGCTCCTAAGAGCTTTAGTTAAAAATTAATTGAATTAAGGAGTTTGAAATTCAAGTAGGGAAAAGGTGAAAGAAAAGCCCCAAGACATAGCTATTGGAGTTGAAAATTGATATGTATTAAGGATGGGAGGTGTGTAATGAAAAGAATTAAGATTGTTAAAATTGAATAATGTATTGAAGAAAATATTCCTTCCATAGTGTTTGTGAATGAGCTTAATGAGATGGGGCAGAACAAAACATGTAGGTAGATAGAAATGGGTGATATTGATTGTTAGAAGTGGATTTAATTAATATGTGTGATGTATTAAAGTGCTTAGGGTAGATTGTCACTATTCTTGGACAAAATAGTTCCTATCCGTCCCTTAGCCTACATTACAATCCTAAAAGACCTATTTGATCCTAAGCTTTAACATTATAATATTGGTAGAGTACTACACTAAGGACAAGCCTATGGTTTATCTTGTATACTTGTGAATTCTTCGTGAGAGTGAGCACGATTTGATTCTTATAGCTATTTTGTGAGAAATTACATCTTTGTGAGTGATTATGGGTAACTATTTTATTGTGAGGGCACATGTTTGATGATATTTTGGTCATTAATATGATCTCTTAGATTGAAGTAATATGCATGAGCTTGCCAACTTGGTGAGTCAATTCTTGAAGCTAGGATATTTTAACGTATTGCTCTTAAGCTTTCAGTTATGTATATAACATGCTTAGTGTAAGAACTTCCAGTCTATATAGTCATTATGGTGCTGACTTAAATGTCTTACTTATTGTGGAAGTGTGGAGTCTTCTCTTATTATGATTCTTAGGGTGAAGAGTTGTTCGAGGACGAGCAAGGCTTTAAGTATAGGGTGATGATATGAGGTGGATTTATGCACCTCAGTGTTGTTATTAAGGCTTATTTAGCTTAGTTTTGAGGACTTCTTGTGTGAATAATAAGTTAATATTGGTATAATTGAGCATCAAAGTGTTAAAATATGTGATTATAATGTTTAAGTTGTGTTACAACAAGTTTGGAATCAATTTGGTCACTTAGAGTCTAGACGAGAAAACCAGTGTTATTAGCTTTAGCTATGTGTTGTTCTAGTTCATCTCGATGGATTCTAGTGTGTGTAATGAGTTACTAAGTGTATACTTGTATAATTATGTTTTGAATAATTTTTATATATTGTTTAATGTTCTTTTGAAACAATCCAAGAGAAAAAACACCAAGTTAAAGATCAAAAGGACAAAACTAGTACTCTTAGCTTAAGTTACTAGTTCATCATCTTGGTTGTATGCTGTTTTGAGCTCTAATTTTGGTGTTTGGTGATATAGGGTGCTTGGTAATTTTATTATAATTACATATGGATGATACACAGTCTATAAATCAAGTGTAAACAATGCCGCAAGTCATGAAAAATATGGACAAACACATGGGACAAGACTTGACAAAAAATGGACGTTTCAGAGTCATTGGCAAGCCACGGACCTTAGGAACCACGTTATGGTAGTGAGATTCCCTTAGAAGAATCATAAATGAACAATTATAGTATATTACAGTGATTAGGGCATGACACAGACCCTAGGCACTGCAATTAGGGCATGGCACGACCCTATGTCAAAATTGGCAGCTTGTGTCCTCCTATAAATAGAATACTTAAACACTTGTGTACACACCTTGGACAACGTTGGTACTTGGAGATAGGAAGGATAACACTTTAATTATGGTTTTTATTCCATTACTTTATTTTTTATTGATTTTAACATGTATTCATTCATTTTGATTATGGTTTTGTCCATGATCGGCTAAGCACCCTTTGTCGAGGTTAAGGACAAGAACATAAGTTTTATTGTTATGAATTGACTTGGTTGTGATTTTTTATCAATATTTGTTGTTTATTTATTCTTTTTATCACTATTTTAAGGACTCACTACCCTTATAATACATGCATAATCATTTTTAGAACCCGGGAGAAGGAACAAAAAGATAAAACGTGGGATAGATAGAATAGAATTGTAATCTTCTAATAGAATGAAGTTATAATTTGCATTTAGGATAGGAATGCACCTATGTGATTTATTTCATTCAATTATGGGATGAAATATGAATGTATTTAACTTAGTTCTCACATCCCCTCTCAACGATGTAGTTGTGGGTCTAAGTTAGATAATTGACTAGAGGTTTAGAAGGCCATATACATAGTATGAACCCCGTGAACCAAAAACCAAGATAATAAACCTAACCAACAAAGTCTATAGCTTGGTATGATTTTTTGTAGTACCTTAACTGTAGGCTTCTCCTCATTATTGTCCAAAACCTTTAGTTTACCACATTCTTTAATTTACTTTATGTTATAAAGTTCAAACTCTTGTGGTTACATTATTACTAATTGAATCTTAATAGTTGAACTAAAATTAGATAGTTTCTTAACACTAGTCCTTGTGGGATAGACACTTGGATTTCTAAAGGCCACTATATTACTTGGGTGGACCACATACACTTGCGTGTGTGCTTGGGTGCAACATGGCTCGCTCTTATGCTTAAATTTTCCAGATTTCTTCCTATTAATCTCCATCTATTTGTCCTTACATTCTTCATTTTGTGGGTTCTTTTCCAATTCAAATTCAATTTTTATATCATCCTCTTATTGAGTTCAACATATCATCAAGCTTCCTATATCATTGAACACCATAAATTAGTTCTTAAACACACTAGTTCTACATGTAGTTTTGATGATAAGCAGCTAACCGTAAGGGAACAGGTCCCTAGATATGCAAGGTACAGTACAACTGGCACGCGTTGTCTGCATAATTTTTTCCTCTTATGTAACAAACTTGCAGGCATAATTTTATATTGATTAGGATAGCTGGTACAATGATCTTTCAGCCCTAATCATTACTCATCTTTAAAAGAAAAGAGATGCTGCTTCATCAAATGATTTTTGAAAATACAAAGAGTGAAGAAAGGTAACATAAACCCAGTTCCAACACTACTCAAGTTCTTAGCTTTATGAGTGCTAAAATAGAAATTGTTCTTGAGTGAGTTCTTATTTGTAAATGAATTACTCATGTTTTAAGAGTAATGACTTTTTCTCTTTGACTAAAGAGTGATTAGGTAGAGCTTGCTAAGTGTGAGACTGATTAGAGTTAATCACTAAGAGGGTCCTTTGAAGAATTACCAAGACGAACTTGTAGTGGAGTTTCTACTAGCGAAAGGAGCCTAGAGTTATGGCTGAAATCTAGACTGTAATCAGGAGATTAATTATAGTGGATTTCTTTAGTGCTTGTGAAGGAAAGCCATGGTTTTTTCCTACCTGGGTTTCCACATAAAAATCTTGTATTTTTACTCTTCCTGCATTGTCCTTAGTTTTCCTGCACTCTATTGTTTAATTTCCTGTGATTGACTTTGAGGGACCTAGTCCCCCACTATGTGGTGCAACCTCCAAGGGTTATAAAAATTGGTATCAGAGCTAGGTCACTCTAAAATATTCATATCTAGAGTGTCTTGGTTAGCATGGCTGCTCCACCCAACCTGGAAGAAAGACAATTAACCACTAGACCACCTAGATTCAATGGACAGTACTGTAGGTGGTGGAAAATAAGAATGTTTGACTTCATTATAACTGAGGACAGTGAGCTTATGAAAATTATTCTTGATGGTCCTTATGTACCTTTAAGAGAAGTAAAAGAAGGAGATGTCACAAGAATGGTTATCAAAAGTAGGAGCGAGTTTAACGATGAAGATAGAAAAAAAATTGAGAAAAAGTACAAAACAAAATTGATTGTCAGTGGCATAGGACCGGATGAATACAATAGGATTTTAGCTTGTGAAATAGCTAAGGAAATCTGGGACAGCTTAAAAACAGCTCATGAAGGAACTACTAATGTGAAGGATTCAAAAGTTGATATGTTGACAACTCATTATGAAACCTTCACAATGAAAAAATGATAAACTATTCAAAAGATGCATACCGGGTTTACCTTTACCACTAATGAGTTACACTACTTAGGTGAAGTAATTCCCTTGTACAAACAGGTGATAAAAATTCTTGGGGTTCTTTCTAAATCCTGGGAAAGCAAATTGGATGCAATCACTGAGGCTAGGAACTTAAAAACTCTCACCCTGGACTAACTCATTGGGAACCTGAAAACTCATGAACTTAAAAAGTAGCAAGGTCATGAGAGATGGAGGTAAAAAAAGAGAAATCTATGCCTTTAAAATCTTCAAGATCGGGGACAAATGAAGATGACACTGATGTTGCCCACTTAGCAGAAAGAATTGTTAAAGCTATGAGGAAAAGGGGTCAGTTCCAGAGAAGTGGAGGCAGCAACAGAAAAGGATCCACTATGGAAGCTTGTCTCACATGTGGAAGTCTTGAACACTTTATAAGGATTGTCCAATTCACAAAATAGGCCATCAGGATTATCACAATACTAAAGTTGACAAAGAAAGAGATAGGGAATAAGTCCTTGTAAAATCAAGAAGATAGGATACAACTGATCTTGTAGTTAAATAAGCCTTAGCTGGTTGGGGTAATTCCTCCAGTGAATTTGATGAAGCTGAGGAGACTGCATATATTTCCATGCTTACAGTGGAAGATGAGAAAGTGACCTTTGATTCCTTGTTTGCCTTCATAGCAAACACTAAAAATGAAGAAGAGAATGAGGTAACTATATCTGACATTAAGAAAAAACTTGAAGATTTTTATGACAGGAAGATAAAAAATCTAGAAAATATATTGATTGATATCATGTGCAAACTGAGTACTAAGAAAAATAATCTAGAAGAAAAGATAGAGAATCAAGAGCTTGAATTAACTGTCTTAACTCACTAGTTTTCAGAAATAGAAGAATAGTGTGTTAAGTTTAAATTTAACAATCTAAGTTTGGTGAGCCAACTGTAGAAACTATATGCTTATGATAGCAAAGGGAAAAAAGAAGCCTCTCAGCTTCAAATTGAGCTTGAAAAGAAGCTGAAGAATTCTCAAAACCATCTCATGACCGTGCTCCAGAAGAATGAGGAGTTAGAGAGGGACCGGGTTTGTTTGAGGAAAGAACTCAAAAAATATCTTTAGTGAACTTCATCCTCACAAATCTTCTTTAATTTTACTGCTCAGGAAATGTATAGTGGCAAGGAGCTTGGGTATCAATACAAAACTCAATCTTCTGGATCACAAGACAAGGTTGTTAAAGATGTAAAAGAAAAGTCCATAAACCCTTGTGCACTCACTATGGAAGATATGGACATCTAAAGGAACATTTTTAAAGTTGGAATAAAGCAAGAATGTTCAATGATAGATACATCCGACAAGATCCAAAGAATTTCATGTCCTTGAAGAGTATGAAGAATCTCGATCTAGATGGACCAAGAAGGATTTGATCACACTGTTGTCTTCTTACTAGGAACTCATACTCAAGTGGGTTCCCAAATCAAATAAGTGATCATCGGTCCAGGTTAGAGAAAGGGAATTACAGTCAGGAATATTTCTTAAAAGTGGGTGTTCGGAGCTTAATCTTAGAAGATCTGACTATGTTTTCTCTCTTTCTTAAGGCACTCCAAGGTAAAGGTGTCATATTTTAAAATAGTTGAATTCAAGGGACCTGGTCCTTAGAAGACTCTTCTTAAAAAATAAAGTTCCAACAGGTGTAACTCTAAGAATTGGCTATGTTTAGTAGGCAGGTATCCATGACAAAGTGGGTGTAGTATAATAAAACTTAGTTTCATACCTTTGCAAGTATACACCCATGGGAACAACTTGAGAAGGAAACAAATGAAGCTAGCACTAGAGGGCAATTCATTTAAAAGGAGAGAGACCTAGTCCTATCTCTCAGGTTAGTACCTAAAAGATGCATAAGTAATCACAAACTGTTGTCTAAAAAGCCATATATTTTTCTTTGAGCTATCAATTACTTTAAAAATATAGAGTCACACTTATTAGGTTCAGACATATCAGTTCAAAAGGGTCATCATTTAATGACATTGGGTACCCTTAAAAGTGCTAAATCAGACCATCTTATCAGTTTTCTTCAACTAATCCAATTCATCTTTCTAAAACTAAAATCATCTCTAGACTAAAATAGTTTATCTCTATCTCTCACAAAATCAAATGGATGATAATACTACTTCATTAAACTCTATAAAAATCCAAAAACCAAAATTGAACCATTCTCCATTAAACGCTCCTTAACCTGGTAAGTTTATGCACTCAACAAATTATCATTGACAAGTCAAACCAAGAGGTTAGGTCACCAATAGAACAAGAAATGTCTCAACCTAAAAACTCCCAATTTCCTGAGTCATTTGAAAAATCTAAAAAAGCTAAATTCTCTAAAATACAATCAGACCTAGATTCTCCTACACCCTCATACTCAAACACTATTTTTGCTTAGTTGTTTGGTGAAGAAATTTCGGTGAAAAGAGTTGATATCTCCTCCAGTAAGAATTGGGTAACTGAGAACTTGCTCTTGCTTGATCATGACACCAACGAAAGATCAGCTGATGGATTAAAATAGAAAGTATGTGATAATGATAAAGTACATAGGGGAAAAGATATATTTCTACCTCCAAGTGAGGAGAATAAGGAAGATAAGGAGAAAGTGCCTCTAAGATGGACTATGAAGAAAATCAGGGGTAATAGAAAAATAAAGAATAGAAATTCTAAAGTTGTGGAAGTTGATAGAGAAGAGTACTTGAAATCAGGGGATATTGTTGCTATCATATATAGAAGAAAGGATGTTCCTATAGCTGAGAGGACTAGGTCCTCCATGTCAAATCTTGGCAACCTTGCTGTAGCAGGAAGAAGCACATAGTTGTAAAAAAAAAGAAAGTATCTGAGGGAATTGGTCCCAAGAAGAGAAGAACACAAATGTATGAGGAAAAAAAGCCAAGTAGTGATCCCCAAAAAAAATAAAAAGAAAGAGGAAAATAAAGAATTGTCTAGAGAAAGGAGGATTAGAACTTGAGAACACAGAAAGTTTAATCCAGAAGAGTTTTTAATCCCAGAACTTATGAGAAGCCTGAAATGGTGGATTTGGTAGAATATGTCATACATCAAGGATGGTTAGATCTATTTGAGGAAACAGTACCAATGGTTTTTGAAAATGTGGTAAGGAAATTTTATTACACTATGGATTTCTTAGAAGATGAACTAATATTGAAATCCCAGGTGCAAGATGAGCTTATCAATCTAGATGAAGAATTATTGGGAATGATCTTTAATATACCTATAATAGGTGTCAAAACAGCTGTGAAACAATATCTCTCATCTTAGTTTATGATCAATGCATCAAAGGTAAGTGGGACTTCCATATCTACAGTGAAAAAGAAATTTCTGATAAGTGAATATCAGCTGGTGTTTGAATTCATTAACAAGGTTATGTTGCCACGATTTGAAGGAAGAATAATTTCCTCTAGCATTAACTTATTTTTTTATTGAAATCTAGAGCAAGCATAAATTGATAAGTCTTCTTACTTTAATGATAGAGCATATACATACAGTGGTGTATGAAAAGAAAGGCAAACATGGATTGAGATATGGATATATCTATTGAACAAGGTTTTTAAACATTATGGTGTAGATGGAACTAAGGGAACACCTAGAACAGCCAAGAAAATGATTAGCCTTACAACTCTTATGGAGAATGAATGCATAGAGGGCATAGTTGGATTTGTGTCTCAAGTATCTGAGTTACTAGCTATTCAGGAAAGGTTGGGTTAGGAAATAGAGGAGTTAAGGATCAAGTTGGCTGCTAAAGCTGCTAAGATAGAGGACCTGAATCAAAGGTTGTCCTCTGAGGGATCAGGTGCCACTAATGAACTTGCAGTTGAGGCAAGAGTGGCTGAACTAACTGGTAAAGTTTAAGAACTGAATTTTGAAGTGAAGGATCTCACCAAACAGTCGTTGGATGTTTACAATGATGGAAAGTAAAGAATAAAGATATTGCTTAAGTCCCTCTCTCCCAAACCTACCTCTACCTAAGTCCTATGGTCCCTGTCATCTAAATTAATTAAGTGACAGTTTCATATCTTACTCCTTGTATTGGCTTTTGAAGATAATTATTTGTTGTATTATTTTGGTATGATTGTACTGGTACTAATCTCTTTTTATGAATGATGAATTCTACTTGTGAACTTCATTTGTTTCCTTTACTTTATAGTTGTTCTTCATGTTAGTGTTGCCCTAGTGGCCATGAGTTAATTAGCCTGTACTTATCTTTACTTATGGTTTACTGTTAATCCTTTTCAATGATGCCAAAAGGGGGAGTACAACTGACTTCATGTGTGTAAGGACTAGTGTGTAAGGATTGTGGTGCATGTTGACAGGGGGAAGGAATGATGTGATGAGCTACATTAAAGGTATGCAGACACAATGACAAGGGGGAAGAAAACATGGTGCTTAGGGTTCTTTGCTGTAAATGACAATACGTGATAGGTCCCTATGTTGCATGATGGAGGAAGCATGATGATAGGGGAACATTCATCTTCAGGTGGTAATCACACTGATTAAATGTACACTGATGCTCAAAGATGAATGATTGGTTTGTCATCATCAAAAAAGGGGAAAATTGCTATATATAGTTTTGATGATGAGCAACTAACTAGAAGGGACCAGGTTAAGGTACAGTACAACTGGCACGTGTTGTCTGCACAATTTTATTCTCTTGTGTAACAAACTTACAGTTCTTATTTTGTACTGATTAGGATAGCTGGTCCAATGATCTTTCAGCCTTAATCATATTTCATCTATAAAATAAATGAGATGCCTCTTCATCAAATAGTTTTTACAAATACAAAAAGTGAAGAAAGGCAACATAAACCTAGTTCCAACACTGCTCAAGTTCTTAGCTTTATAAGTGCTTAAATAGAAATTATTCTTGAGTGAGTTCTGATTTGTAAGCGAATTATTGTGTCATAAGAGTAATGAATTTTTCTCTTTGAGTAGAGAGTACTTAGGTAGAGTTGCCTAAGTGTGATACTAATTTACAGTTAATCAGTAAAGAGGGTACTTGGTAGCGTAACCAAGATGAGCTTGTAGTGGAGTTGCAACTATCGAAAGGAGCCTAGATTTAGGCTGAAAACTAGACTATAATTAGGAGGTTTATTATAGTGGATTTATTTGGTGATTGTGATGGCACGTGGTTTTTCCCTACCTGGGTTTCCACATAAAAATATTGTCTTTTTATTCTTCCTGCATGGTCTTTAGTTTTCATGCACTCTATTGTTTGATTGCATGTGATTGACTTTAAAGGACTTGGTCCCTCACTGTGTGGTGCAACCCCCAAGGGTTCTAATAAATAATATTCAACAAGATAAACTAGAACACACATAACTCAAGCTAAGAACACTAGTTTTCTCGATTAAAATCTAATTGAACATTCTGGTTCTAAATTAATTTTGAACACACCTTAAATATTATAAACATGTACTTTAACACAGAGATGCTTAATTATATGAATATTAACTCTCTACACATATTTGAAGTCATCAAAACTAGGCTAATTAAGGCTAGATAACCACACTTAGGTGCATAAATTCACCTAAGATCGATCTTCGGTAACTAAACTTCCCTTCAACCTGTTAACTCAAGAAAAAAATAGAAACAAAGGTGATACTAAAGAAAAACCAAAAAAATAAAAATAACTACCTTAACTTGGGTTGCCTCCTAGGCAGCACCTGATTTATTATCGCGACACGACTCATATCATAACCCAACCTTATTATTTCATCCTCTTCCCCCTACTTTGAGTCCATTGTCTTATTGTTTTCTGAACTCTTGAGTGCTTACTCGCAAAGTTTGTAACTCTTTATATGCTGACCTTTTTAGACTTCGCTTCAAGTTTCTCTACTTTGGGCTTAATTTTTGCTTTTGGAAACTAAATAAGAGAGTCCAAAGTGGTCATTTGATGTTTGTACTCCTCCACCCCATACTTATTTTTTAAAAGAACTATGACCATGCATAAATATTTGTAGTGTGGGGGTGTATTGAGTGCGTTGTACACTCTGAAGACCACATCTTCATCATTCAACCTCATTTTTAGACTTCTCTCTCACATCTATCAATGCTCCTCCAATAGCCAAGAATGGATGTTCCAATATCATTGGTACCTTGAAAATTGCATCATAATTAATAATAATAAAATCAGAAGGAATAATGAACTTACCAAACTTAATGAGAACATCCTATATGATTTCTTCGGGAACCAGTCTTGTTCTGTCAGCCATTTGGAGAACAGTTGAACATGGCCTTGGCTTTCCCAAACCCAAATTTTTAAACACTAAAAGAGTCATCAAATTTATGCTCACCCCTAAATAACTCAAACCATAGAACACATCACTTTCACTAATTTGTATGGGGAGGGTGAAACTCCCATGGCCCTTAAGATTTTAAGGAATGTTGCTCATCACCACAAAGCTGCAGTCCTTAGTAAGTGATACTATAACAATGCGTAATACCCTAAAATTTAAAGATCTAAACCCATCAAAATATAAGCTATTGAATTAGCATTCCAATGCCACTAGAATCGCCATAATTCGAGGTCGTAGTAAAAAGTTGTGGAATATTTCCTAAAGCACTGTCAAACTGCCAGTGGTAACAGCTCAAGAAATGACCCATTATAAAATGTAACAAGTCGTGGACTAGACTCATGGCCCTGGAAGTAGGTGGAAAAAAATTTAGCACAGTGGCAATGAGTCCAACACACGACTCGCTATCAGACTAAATGAGTCATTGCGTGTGGACCCATTGTCACTATAGTAAACAACCAAGAACTCATCCCTTGGAAATGACTCTCCATAATGAATTGTTGTCTTACTTAATGAGTTGTTAGGAGGGGAGTCATTTACATAACATAAAGGACTCAAAACTCAGGTCCTTAGGTCACGATTCAGACCATGACTCGTGATCAATCGTGATGAGCCATTACCTAAGTTGTGACAACTTTTTACCAAAAATTCTTGAACAATTTTAAAAGGGCTTTTAAGTATTTTTCCATTCTCTTAACCCCAAACCCATGTCGTTAGGGCACTCCAACATCAGTTATTGGGGGATAAATTTACCCTAGCACCTCATAAACTCTTAATCACTCAACACTTACCCATAATGAAACAATTCTCTCATCTCCAAAAGCATTCTAGGGTTCATCCATATCAAGTTAAATTCTAGGGATTTCTCTAAGACGTCCACTTCAGGTATGTGGGATTTCATAAATGGGTCCCTTCCACTCATTGAGTCCTAAAAACTTCTAAATCCTCAAGTTTACTTTCCCTAGTGTTTGGGTTCTAGGTAAAATATGAAGTTTCTTTAATTTATTCAGTTTACTTTATAATTTCACCATAAATACATGTCTTTCCATAAGAGTGAGATCTTCCATGTTCAAAAATCATGAAATTTCATATTCTGATTCATTGTTGAGATTTTCGCTTGAAGTATAAAGTTCCTTATTATGATCAGCTTTAATTTATTATCATGTTCAATTACATTAGATAAATCTGGTGGATTATGAACACCCGATACCTTGGATTTCATGTATGTACCAGTTGACATGTTTTGAGCACTTCAAATTATGCATATGTTGCTATTTTCAAGATTTTACTATATTGAGCATATATATATATATATATATATATATATATATATATATATATATAAAACTGAGAGCTATAGTAACAATCCCTAAGTTCAAGAACTATGTTATCACCATAGGTTTCAAGGGGTCACCCACCAGTAGAGGAATGATACCCTAGTACTTTGGGACATTAGTTTAGTCGATCCATGCCATCCAGTGTTGGTACCCTTGGCAAGGTACTAGAACCTTTCCAACAGGGATTACAGGTTGGACCCCAATTTGCTAAAATTGTGGCATATCAGTTATTGTTAGCTCCCATAATCCTTAATTTAATTTTAGTTTATATTCAGTTCAGGTTTCTTGAACAAGTATTTAGTATTTGGTAATTCAGTTATTCAATTTTATCCAGCATATGTTTATACTTTGTCTTGTATTCAGTTTACATGTTCATGCATTCATGTTTAGTTTATATTACTTAGTTATCCATCTCGCATACTCAGTACATTCAAAGTACTGATCATATACTTTTCTGCATTATATTGTCTCATAATATAGGTCAGAACGTTCAGTACCTAGACAGCTTTTAGCACGTTGCCACACTATTCAATAATAACTTTTGGTGAGTCCTCATCATTTGGGGACTAGTTATCAGTTCTTTACTTTCTTGTCAATTTATTTTAGTATCAGTCAGTGGCAGTTAGTTGGGGGATTTTCCCAATAACTCGCTTGAGTAGAGTCTTTTAAATATATGTTTAGATTTTTAGTATTTTGGGTTGTCAATATTTCTATTTCTATAGTTTGATCATACTCAGTGTTATATTACTAATATTTCTATTAGTTATGTTAGTCAGCAACCCCTGTATTTTGTTACTTTATTTACTATTCTAATGCATGTCAGGGGATAGGTTATCTTGGGGTCACTTGTGACCTTAGGTAACCTGTTACGACTAAGGGGTAGTCTCAGGTCATGACACAATTTTACCAAGCTCCATCTTGTTTGTGACCACATATTTCAAGTACTTAGGTATTCCCTGAAAAATATCTAACAACTAAAGGTTAATATAAAGTTCTCTGAATATGTCAAAGAACATAAAATAAGCATCCTCGTTGGATTTTTTAAGCTAACAAGGGAATTGTGGTGCTGGTATCGCTTGTGAGTGCTCTACTACCTTTTTTTTGAGTACTTAAACGTCCCCAAATTTTTGGCTTCTTTGGCTTCCACTTGTTTTTCATCTTCCCGCTATAGTACAACCTCTACTTGTTGCTCATGATTTTTCTTTAGAGGTCTGTCCACCAAGTCTCTACCTCTCCTCAAGGTGATTTTCATTATTTCTTTGGATTTTTTCTACATCACTAGGCAAGCTCCTTTGAGGTCTTGTGCTCTGCACCTAAGCTAACTAGCCCAAATGTGTCTCTAAATTTTTCTAAGCTAGGCGTTGATTCTTTATTTTGAACAACCATTTTGTCTTAGTTTGCTGGGATATTGGTTTACTAACCTGAATGTATTTAGATTACCCTATTGCTAAAAAAATTTGAAGTTGAGCCTGATGGTTAATTAGGTTGACTCTTCTAATTTCGATTATAGGTATTACTGTAATTTGGTTTTCCCTTTTGTGCATTGCCTACACAATTCACAGACTCCAGGCTTTCTCTATATAACTCTGTAGACTGACCACTACTTCTATAACTTCCATACCAAGTCTGACCCTGCTAAATTTTACTTGTGCCTGAGGTTGATTCATACTCAACTTGTTAAACTGCATCTTCTTTTATTCTAAAAGGTAGCCAACTGTGCAGCCAATGCTATGATACTATCCACCTTGATCATACCTTTAGTATTTTTCACCATACATCTGGATACATTACCTTGCCATTTGGAATTACCTTGTGCAATTCGATTAAGGAAAGTGTACAACTCATCATAAGTTTTCTCCAAAGCTTGACCACTTGTAGCTGAATCTAGCAGACATTTTGTATTATGGTTAAGACCTTCAACAAAAGCATAAGCTAATACCTTATTTTTTTTATTGGTAATAAGGATAATTCCTAAGAAGAGACTTGAATCTCTCCCATTCATGATAGAGATGCTCATCTATCTTTTATTTGAAACTCAGTATCTCACTCCTCAACCTTGCAATTTTGCTAGATGGAAAGAATCGAATGAGGAACTTCTTTGCCTAATCATCCCAAGTTGTGATCAAGTTTGAAGATTCTACCTTCAACTATTTCTTCTCTTCCCCTAATAGTGGGAAGGGGAAAAGTATGTTCCTCAAGTAGTCTGTAGAGACTTCAGCGAGAATAAAAGTTTCATTGATCCTAAGTAATTGTGTAAATGGACAAGAGGATCCTCATATGACAAGCTTGTGAACTGCCCGTTGTTGTGCATAATTGCACCATGTTCTATTTAAGCTCAATCTACCCCTAGGTTCTGGTCTATGAATGATGGAGGTAACATTAGTTACGACAGAGATTTCCACTTCGCGCTCAATCTTGCAGGATGGTTGTTCATCATTAATGACTGCAGGATTGGCTTTGCCCTTTTAAACTTATGGGATGATATAGAAAATTATTTCTTCTCAACTCAGTTGATGCAAGTGTTTCTTAGGTTAAGGATATGGTTCAACCAAATCCCTTTTTCTTTCTAGGTTAGTTGAGATTCAAAACTATACCTGCAAGTTCAGGAGCTAAAACAAGTTGTAAAAACTTATGAAATAGAGTAGTAAAACTAAAAACTAGAGAATTGCTAATTTTTCAAGTCCCCGACAATAACCCCAAAAAATTATTACTTCCAACTGCACATGCAAGTGAATGTGGTCGTGCAAGTAATAAAGTGGCCCTTTTGAACTGAATATCAATCGCACAGAGCCTTATGTTTAGCAAGCAATCCAATTCTAACATTGTACAAATTTTCAATAATTATGAGTCATAACATAAGAGAGAGTTTAAGTTTTTGGAATGTAAAAGTAACAATAAGAATAATGAGAAATTAAAGTGTTTAAAACAATGATTTGAAGAAATTCAGGGTCGAGGCAATTTGAACGATCCTACAAAGTTATACAATTTTGTAGGTCAAGTTAACTATCGTAGTTATTGATTCACAGGGTTAATAACATGATTATGGTCTTTTGAACCTCTAATCTTCTATCTAAATTATCTCCACAACTACATCATTGAGCGAGGATGTAAGAACAAATTTAAACATAATTGTGTTTCATCCCGTATTTGAACTAAATGGGTGAATTAGGTATATTCCTATCCTAACTATGAATGCTATATTTAATTAATTTAAAAGTAAAAACCCTATCCATATGTTCCATGTTCTAATCTAATATCCCTCTTTCGGGGTTCAAAATATAAATATAAATATTTTCTAAAGGTTGCGAATCAATAGGATTGTAATTAATATTAAGTATTATGTTCTTAGCCTCAATCCTATAAAAGGGTGTTTATCCACTCATAGTCATACAATAAATCACAGTAATTGAATTCATAAGTAAAACCTACAAGAAAATTAAAGTAAAAAAGAATAACCCTATTTGGAGCCTCCCTCGTGTGTTTTATCTTTCCCAAGTCATTCCAAAATTCTTAGAACCGAAGCTAAGTGTCCTATTTATATTGTAGTATATGTTTTACCTAAAAAAACATAAGGCCGTGGTACTCTCTTAGTGCATGGCCTAGGGAGCATTCCACGTTCTTATCACGCACCCATATAATTTTGTGCCATCCAATTTTTGTCCAGCTTTGTGCCTTGCCCGTATCATGTGGCTCAGTGGATGTGGCATGCTCTTGTATTTTAAATTCCAATTTTCCAATATGGTGTATATTCTTCACTTTGCTTCATGTCCCATGCATTGGAGTTGCTTTTCTAACTCATTTTAAGCTCATTTTGTTTCTCGATATTGCTCCTAACACCTTCAGTCATCCTCAAGCTAGGCATTGACACCCAAATCAAGCTCAATCTTCACCAAAGTATATCCCTAAAATACTAATCATATTCATTAGTTTACGCACACAAATTAAGCTCAATCAAGTGAATTACATACAATGTAGCTCACTAAATAGACGAAATTATGTGCAAGATTAAAATCTCAGCCAACTTATTATTGTCTTTGATCAAGGATTCCCCTCGAGGATAGACTGATCCTCCATAGACTGTCCCTACATCTCTAGGGATGTAAACTTCTCCTATAAAAAGAAGTTCATCCAAGATCAATTTAGAAATATGAAGCGCAGGGTAAGTATATAGACTCTACCTCTCCTCATCTATCATTGAAGTTGAGATATCCTAAATAAATTTAGGACCCCAATATATCTCTTGAAAATGGGGATAGAGAGTTTTAGGGAACCCCTCAAGATGAGAGCTGGGATTCTAGCCTCTACCTTAACAACCCCATCCATCTATAATACTTTACCTTGGCTGACCTCTACTATTTCTAGGATAGGAAATTCCTGGAAAAATGAATCTCTCTATTCACATTTAACTGATGGCTCATTTGCAACTGCTTTTTTCCACAAGGGAGCCCTCCTTTTCTTTTCTTGGACTTCCTTTTGGAAGGAGAAGTTCCACTACTGTTATTTTCTTTGTTTTCCTTTCTGGGATACCTTTATTACGAGAAATTTTCTTCTCTACTTTGTTTTGTCCAGAAGATGAATTCTAGACTTCTTAGAGGTTAGAAGAATGATATCTTATAGGGTGTCAGTTGTGCCTGGTTGTATTCTTGATTCAGGTAGCTAAGTTCAAAATAGTGGTAGCGTACAAATAAAACACAAATTAAAATTATAAGGGTTTGTGTGGTACTCAATATGATCTTTGGATGTATAAACCATCCGCTTGGAGATGTAAGCCCCAAAAGTTCTTTTTGGATTTCATGGAGCTTAAGATTTTATAGACCCAAGGTTGGATTTTCAAGGGAGGAGGAATCTAGGAATTAGATAAAAGAGAGTAGTTTTTAAAATAAAATTGTCATTTTAAATCTTTAAATGAAAAATTGAGATACTTACAATGACAATTCCACTTTTACGGAAGGTCAACACCAAAAAGGATATGCTCGGTATGGATAAAGACAAATTTATCAATGAATAATTAACCTATTTTATTCATAGCTGAGAGGAAAACTTTCACTCCTCAATATTTAACCATGAAAAGTTTCTACCGTATGATGTGGAGAGCATGATCTGTTTGGGGAAGGATGGAGGTTGGATTCTTAGTCAAATTGGTGATCCCTCAAAATTTCAAGTTCTAGAAGAATTGTACATGTCATTTATTTGGGGAAGATATTGTGTCTTCAAGAATTTATTCTGTCATTAACTATGTCTTAGTGGTTGATGCGGGTGACATTTAAGGGTTAAAACTGATTTTCGTTGGTCCACCAATATCGATGTTTTCTCTCCCATCCTTTAAAAAATATTTCTACCCCAAGCTAGGATATACGAGGGTGTATACTTACCCATTCTCCATGGGTTTGGTCAGGGCTTATTTTACGTTCGTCCTCTAGGTATGTGAGCAGTACAACATCTCTCTTGGCTAGGTGACCCTACTATCTAGAGTGCAATTTTGTGACTCCTTATCATTTTCTTCACTTTGGGGCTTGACTTTACTCCTAACCACTTTATTTAGCTATAAAATATAGAACATGGCACAAACCATATATACTTTTATAGATAGCTAGAAAAGTATGCATTCTTTCAAGTCCCCTTATAAACAAGTGAGGACACTCGTTTTGGAACCATTTAAAAAGTTGGGTTAGGAAACACAATGATAAAGGTGTCATGTTGATTTTTTTGCTTAAGAAATTTGAAAAGCATTTGCTTTCCTTCTTCTCAGAGCCACATGATGTTACCTCAACAAAGAGGAGGGACTATCCATATGGTGGTAAATGCTATTAAAAACATGTTTTGCAATATGGAGTCTCAATGCAACAACGAATGTTGAACCTCGGGAGACTCTTTCCAAGATAGTAATGGTGGAGATGCCATTTGTATAGGATATGGACCACAAAGTTTTTGCCTATAATGATGTGAAAAAGGTACAAATAGGATACAAGAGTCTTAAGCTACTCAGGTACACTGTTGAGCTTGTATGAATCAAGGTTATGTAGGAATATTAGTTGGTGCCTTTCAATTATTTAGACGTGTGGTGCGATGACATAGTCTTTAGTACTTTAGGGCTATAGTGGCATTTTTCTTATTGGTTGACTCCATAGCACTATAACCTATAACTAGTTGACCCTCCTCATTTGTAAGGCATCCTGACTCTGATTCTCTTAAGTAATACATTGCTAATATACTATTTTCTTGGGCTCCAAGAGATTCTCTTGTTTGTATCTTATCTTGAATTTGATGCTTATGTAAATAGCTGATCTTAGAGTGGGAGCTTGGGATCTCAGGCTCGCTCGTGTTCACTTTAAATATGCCTAGAGTTATTCTTTTAACCTTTATTTAACTTATTTATTTTATATTCACAATTAGAAGTGGCCAAAAATGATGGACAACAAAGTAATGAGTTATTTTCTAAAAATTATGAAAAAAGCAACATTGTTTGTTGCTTTTTTTCATTCTTTTTTAATTTTTATTTATTTTTACATAAAGGCAATGGACATGGTCTTTTTTCTGTTGCTTTTTTTGTGGATTTCTCATGCCAAAATTATTTATAAGTAACTTATATCTATTTTTATAGAAGTGAGGGACAACTTCATTATTATTAAAGAAATAAAAATAATTTTACATAAAAGATATTGTTCATCATTTTTTAATCTTAATTTATTTTAAATAAATTATTATTATATTATAAAAATTAATTTATATTTAAGTTTTTTGAAATAAAGAGACAAACAATGTGGTTTATGTCTGTCACTTTTTGGCAAAAAATTGGTTAAACATTTAATTAAAAAAAGTGACGAATAGAAGCACACTATCCTTTACTTTTATTAAATTATACAGAACCCCCAAATTGACTTTCCCCTATTTCTATCTTTCTCACTTTCTCTTTTCTTTCTTCTCTCTTTCTCTTCCTTCTCCACCTCCGCCAGTTCCTCCTCCTCCACTATCATCACCACTATCACCATACCACTACCATCTAATCCACCTCTGCACGTCCTTCACTTATTTCTTTGGTTATTGTTAAGTTTAAGGTATTTTTCCTCAATTTTTAATTATTGTTTATTGTTTAGGGTTTTTTGGATTTGTTAAATTGTTAGGATTTATTTTATTTTCAATTTCAAGTTTAGAGTTTCTTTCATTTTAAATTATTTTTCCACTTACGCTAATTCTTAATTCCTATCTTAGTTTATTGGATTAATTTTTGTCAAATTACATTATGATCATTGTTAGCTTGTAAACTTCAATTCCAGGGTGAGGGTTTGGCTCCATTGTTATGAACATCATTATGTTGAATTTGAGAATTTGTGAACTTTGTTAGATTGTGAACATTGTTAGTTTGATTTTATTAATTTTAGATTGACTGTAGAAGCTTGAATTTGATTTTAGATTGAATTTGAGAACTTGAATCTTAGAATTTGTGAACTTGAATTTTCTTTTAGGTTGAATTTGAGAATATGAAGTTTAGTATTTGTAAAACTAAATTTGATTTTAAGTTGAATTTGGAAACTTGAATTTAGGATATGTGAACTTGAATATGATTTTAGGTTGATATATGAACTTGAATTTATGGAGTTGAATTTGAGTTTAGGTTGAATTTGAGAACTTGAATTTTAGGATTCGTGAAGGTTAATTTGATTTAGGTTGAATTTGGGAACCTGAATTTTAAGATTTATGAAGTTGAATCATATTTTAGGTGAAATTTATGAACTTGAATTTTGTTTTAGGTTGAATTTGTGAATGGTTCAGGTTAGGGATTTACTTTACTAGTTACATAATTAGTGAATTATTTAGGATGAATTTGTGAAGCCTTCAGTGATTGAGTTAGAATTCAAAATTATGTAATGATATAGTGATTGAGTTAGAAGGAAAATAATCTAAACTATATAATAACCTTTTAATATGTAATCTATTTAGAAGCAAAATAGTTGAGATTTTATTCATTATATATTATTGTAATAATAATTATTAAGTACTCAACGTGTGATAACCTATCAATGTGAAATATTTAGTCTAGTAAATCATTAACAAATCTAATTTATATTTGAATATCTATATTTTTGTATATGGATGATCATTTGTGGATGTATGGTATGGATTATAACATTTGTGGGGCTATGAAATCTGAATATTTTGATTGTGTTAGAGGTTTTATCGATCTGCAATTTCACTAGACCTTTTTCAAAATAATGTGGTGATAGGTGTTCTTGTAGTGCATGAGGTGCATCAATTTTTTTAATCCAGATATAGTTATGATTCATCTCTATCGTAATAGATTTAAGCCTAGATATTTTATATAGATTGATCATGGAGAGATAGATTGGTTGAATGGTATATTTTCTAATGCGGTGCCTATGGAAGATTATAATATGCTTCTTCAGAGATGAAATAGATTTCAACATAATAAGATTCAACATGATAGGTTTCACACGATAGGGTTCAACATGATGATAGGGTTCATGAAATGGTCAGTGATACTTTCACGGATTAGGATAAGATAGAACCCAAAAAGTATTTAGAAGAAACTCCCATGAAGAAGCAAGATACTTCTATTTATATTTAAAAGAGGCTAGTTGTCCACTATACGAAGGGAGTCCGTATTTTGTGTGGTAACGAATATCAAATCAGAGTAGAGTGTTCCTCGAGATGCCACAGACTCTATGATTGATCGTTTTGGGAATCGATTAGCCTAGAGTTGTTTATACATAAGAATTTCTATTAGGTAAAGAAACTGCTTTCAAAATTAGAATTTTTGTATGATAGAATTCATTGTTGCATAAATGGTTGCCTGTTGTTTTGTAAGAATGATGTCGAATCAAAAACTTGTATGTTTTGTAGACATGTTCATTATAAGTAGAATACAAATGAAAATATGGTTTTAGTTAAGGCGATGCACTATTTAGCTCTTATACATAGATTAAAGAGATTGTATGTGTCGATATGAGATGGCTCCATTAAAATAGAAGGCCACTGGGTGTATTGTCTCATCCATCAGATGGAAAATTTTAAAAGCATTTTATAAATGGTATAATACTATTCTCTAATTCTACTGCCCCTTATTCTTGTTAGCTTGTATTATTTACTCTGTATTATATCCTATCTGAAATGGACATGATAAGTCCCATATATTCCTATATTGTATTACTTCAAATTCCCATAATCCAAAAAGTTTTATTGATGTCAATATTCAGCCATTGGTAGATGAGATAAAACGGTTATGATTTGAACGTGTCATGACATATAATATATCAACTAAGAAAAATTTTGTTATGTGTGCTTTTTTAATGTAGATTATTAATGATTATTCTACGCGTATAGAATATTGTCTGGGTGGATGACTACTGAAAAGTTAGCTTGTTCATACTATATAAAAAATAGGAAAGTATTCACTTTAAAGCATAACAAAAAAAATTATTGGTCTGATTGTGACCTCTCAGCGGACCACAGTCTAGAAAGATGAAAAATGCATTAAAAAGAATAAGATTGAAAATGATCTACCACCTCCATCACTTTTAGAGCATCAGATTTGGGATAGCAAGTGTCAGTTGCCTAAAGTTACATAAGCTTTACCTTCTAGATTTCTTGAATATGGTGTTGAACATACTAGGACCAAGCAAAAGCATATTTTGAGAGTTGTCATTTAGATGAATAATAAAGTATGACATAATCTTGAGCAATGAACATCGAAATAGATTATTTTGATAATTTATTCAACACAACAATGAATATTAACAATAAGATAAAAGATAATCCAAAAGGTAGAAGGTACATAAGGAAATTGCAGGAGAAAAAATTTATGGTTGTATAAAACCCAAAATAAAAAAATTATTTAATTTAGATGCTAGTTTTGCGTTAACATTGGATGAAAAATGAGAAATTTGTGAGTGAGTTAAGAATTTGAAGATGCCTGAAGGCTATTCTTCAAATTTGAGAAAGTGGGTAAATATGAAAGAAGAAAAGTAGATTAGTACTAAAGTCATGATTATCATATATTTATGGAAACCTTGATTCCTATCGCATTTAGTTGCCTTTCTTATAGGATATGGAAAAAAATCACAGAGATAAGTCTGTTCTTCAAAGATTTGTATTCTAACACTTTGTTAGAGAGTAGCTTGGATAAAATGGATCAGAATATTTTTGTCATCACTGCTAAGTTAGAGAAGATCCATGTAACTTCTTTGATGGGATGAGCATCTTCTAATTCAACTTGTAGAAGAGATACTCCTTGAGGGCTCAATTCGAACAAGGTGGATGTAATCATTTGAGAGGTAATGCTTTTCTTTATTGATTTCATTATTTTTTGTTAAACTATTACTACTAACAAACAATTGAATAGGAAAATCGGTAACTGCAATATTGAGCAAAGGAAAATGATTGAAAGGTCAATTTGTGAAACTTATCTTATAAGAAAAATTGCTCATTTTTTTACTATATCGATGATTATATGACATGTATGAGAAATAAGCCCAGTCATAATAATGAAGGTGATAGTGAACTTATATTTTCACCACTTTCAATTTTTAAACAACTCGATCAAGGTTCTAAAAAATGTAAAAGTCGAGGTTTGACTAGTATGGATGTAATGACCTGATTTGTGAAATCTTACTTTTTATGTGATCTAACCATTTTTTCCTTCGACGTAGTTTCTATATATTGATATTTAAGTGTGGATATGATTGGAGTGGTTCTCAATGCCTTTAAGAAGGTTTAGGGAGAGTTTGTAATTTTTAGAGGTGATAAAAGTCATATAGTTGATTTTGGATATTTGTTACCGTATAGCTATTTGAATAGTTTCATTAGATTCAAAATATCAATTTTGGGTTAGTAGCGAGGTTGGTTGGAGTTTAAAACCTTTATTTTACATTTCGACCCGTTATTTGAGACATTAGTGAAATATGCCTTAAAGGAGTTCCAAAAGTTAATTTATTAAAAATAGTCTTTTATCAAAAGTTCAACACCTCCGTTGAGTCCAAAACATTGAAATTAGCTTGATAGCATATATAAATTAATTCTATGGGGTCCTAAATGAATCTCGAGGGTCCATTCGAAGGTTTTTGAAATCATGTACATCAATAATTTTGCTGATATCTAGTGCATGTTACCTCCTTCTTGGCTAACTCGGCCTCCAACAGTAAATGTGGAGAAGGATATTCTCCTTCATTGAAATCATGAGGAGGGAGTCATGATAGAAAAGTACTATTAGGGTTGGTTGGGTTCCACCTTCTTCGCAAATGTGATGGTCCAGGTCGTGGACGTCCATAAATAAGTGTCTTAGCCATGAATGCAACAACTGATAAGTTGGTCTGGTCAATGTTGACCCTCGTGATCATGAGTTGTGGTCTGCAATCACGATATACTATTTACAGAACACTACAAATAGTCTATTTTGTATTTTTCCCAATATTTTTGGATCTCCAAGCTTTAGAAAGGCATTATATGAGGGTTTATTTATTGATTTTCAAGTGGGTAACCTCTATACTCTTATTTTTGTTATTTTTCATTGATTATATCTCAAAAACACTCTTTAATATTGGTTTTAAAATAAATTTTTTGGGTTTTGGCTAATAAACTTGGAAACGATTTTTCTTTGATATGGATCTAGGTGGCACAGGCACCAAATCATGTAATATAATGTGCGGGACTCCAACCTCCCAATCATATAATAATAATAAAGGGGACTCAAACCACCCGGTCATTTAGATCCTTACATCAGTAACTGCAGTTTCAAGTACTGGTCCCTCGAGATCTCCACTTTCATGACTCAGTTACACAACCCTCATTAAAGCCTAATTAAATCATTTTTCACATATTCTCATTCAATGAACCATGATACATATTTAGGCATACATTATTGGTATTATCATGTCAACTACACTTGCAAGGTAACATCAACATACCAAAACAATTTCATTATTTGGGAAATTCATGCCCCTTAGTTCAATTATACATTAGCTTGGGGAATTACACAACCCATAAGGTTCAATTCAAAATCATCATACTTTAACAACCTTTCAAATCATGCAATAATTCAAGAGAAGTTCATATGCATATTTTTCATACTCAAAAGGAGTTTCACAATATGGGAAAATCACAATCCCCTAGTTTATTCACCATATTCATGCATCAAATTAATTTTAAAATCGCCATTTAAACATAACCCATGCAAGGACAAACATGATCACATAAACAACAGTTATTCAAAACCCTCAACCCATGTTTTAAAAAAAATCAATTACCATATGAAAAACACTTTGAAACACATATTTTTAACAAATTAGCAATTTGGGAAAAGTACCATGCCTGAATTGCCAAGTTTCACGGAAAGAATTCAATCCTTGAGCTGTTGGATAACCTACTTTTTGGAAACCCTAAGTATCCTACTTGAGGAGATTTAGAGAGGATAAAGAGAGTCTTTGATGCATTAAATTATGGAAAGAATGACCCAAAGGTGTTTTATGGATGTGAGGTCTAAGTGGAAAATGTCCAAAGTTCCCTTAACTTAAAAGTTAGAAAAAGTATCGCCAGTGACTATGGGTCACATATTGACTTGTAAAAACACCTTACGACTTGTCACCATGAGACATAACCAAGACAGTATTAGGGTGCACACATACTGTTAATCCCACAACTTATATTATACGACTCATAACGTGACCTTACGACTCATAGGTTCCAAGTCATATCCAAGATAGAACCACTAGTCACTCTACGATTTGCACCAAATGACTCGTAGTGAGCTACTCGTACTCAGAGAAAAACTTAGCCACATACACACTATTTAGGTTATGATTTGAGTCCAATAACTTGTCATGGGTCTTTATGGCTCATGTACCCAAGTTTTACTAAGGACAACAACTCTAGCACCATTCATTGGACACATTACGACTAGAGTCATAGGACGAGTCATGACACTCTACGACTCATAGGTGAGTAATAGCAGGACAATGAGGATAAAATTTCAAAAATTTTCAAGGACTAAAAACCTAAGGTGTTACACTTATACCTGTATGGAATGAATTAATTATATTTAGACTGAGGTGATTATGAGTGTATTATCCTCATTATGCACATCCACATTCATAAGATATTGGTATCATTGATAAATATTGAGTTAGTAAAATGAATCACATTTGAAAAACCCTTGGTTGAGGTCCATGCCAAACTTATTGTCTACTTTTCTCAGTTGTCCTATAATATTTATTGATCAATAGTGGAAAGTAAATCACTCCTACTTATGTTCTCTTTCGGAGTAGATTCCAGTTTGAGTATGACTGACTATAATACTCTGAGAATCCCAACCGATAGTAGAACCATGCTTCAGTATCATTAGTAATAAATCTTAGTTATTTGGTAGTTTTATGATCAAGTTTGATGTATATTAATGTCTTAAATACGTCCTAGCTATTAGACGAATCAAAACATTCCTTACAGATTGAATTCTTGAGAAGGATTTTGGTATAGTCAACTTCAAATGAGAATATCTCCTATTCTAAAAATTATTTTTAATCTCTTTATCCACTAAAAGATATATAATTGAATTATCTTTCTAACAATACAATTTTTTCCAAAATCTGGTAACTGAGTGAAAAGTTATGGCCATTTTACTAAGAGGTATCCGAGCTGCCTAGAAGCGACGGGCACGCTGATGGACCATCAAGTCAGCGATGGACCGTCACTTTGACCATCGCAAATGAAGTATTAAGGCTTTTTTTAGGCCCCAAAATGATGGTTGGAGTGACGTTCAGTCACCATAGTGACGGTCCATCACTCAGACCGTCAGTTTTGTTCGAAACAGCACTGAAACACCATTTTAAAGGGATTTTTGGGTCCTTTTCCACACTATTTAACACCCAATCACGTCAAATTATAACTCCTCATTTATCCATAACATCAAAATTAGGATTTATTTCAAGATCAAAGCCCAAGAACAAGATTCAAACCCCTCTTCAAGAAACTAAGAAATTTCAAGTCCTTCAAGTTAAGAACCATCAAGAAAACATCAAGATCTGTGTTTTCCAATCCAATAAAGTTCAAGATACGTTAGCTATCTTTCAAGATTCAAGCTTTTAAGGTATGAAGATGTTGATTCTTGGGTTTCTTCCACCCAAGAAGTTCAAGAATCCTTTTCAAAATTATAAGTTTATGTTTTATGAGATTTCATGATTTATGTGTATGGAAGTTCATGATTTTGTGTTGTTAAGTTTTTAATTCATGATTTAGATACAAAGTTCTAAGCTTTGTCGTAGTGTGTGATAATTATATGATGTTCATAAAAAAGCCCCTTCAAGTTGCCTGTTAAGTGATGTGTTTATGTTAATTAGGTGTAGAAATTATTGAATAACCAAAGCATGCTCCCCATATATTTGATAAAATATTTGTGTAAGGAAATAGGGTCATTATAGCATGTTAACAAGAAATCTACAATTATGTATAGGCCCATGCATGCCAAGTGTTTGTTGAAAAACCTTAGAGAGTGAATTGTGACATGTCAGCATGAAATCCCCCAATTATGTGTTCTTTAATATGCATTTTAAGTGTTTGATGCAAGACCTTATTGAATGGAGTATGAGCCAATAGTATGTCTCCCTATACTATCACATGTTTATGATTTCCAAGTGCTTGAAAAGATGCTTTAATGATTGTAATGGTGAATGAAAGTCCATGTTCATGATTATTCAAGAATGGTTATGTTTTACTTTTATGTTATCGAGTCCTAGGGTATTTATACCCGACAATTTAGCTACAAGTCTAGAGCCCATGTCAGTTTTCATGATAATCTCAGTCAAGCCATGATTCTTAGAATTTAGTGAGTTACAGAACTCAGTACTCTCAAACTGTTTTAGAACTTAATAAATTTGTGATCTCAGTATCATTAGAAATCCAGCTTCAGTTCAGTACTCAGCTCAGATCTTAGTAGTATTCAAGAATTTAGTTCAGACCTCAGTAACATTCAAGTAATCAGTTCAAAACTTAGTATCATTCAGTTAGATAACAAGATTCAGTAGTAATCCATCAGTCTTCGAAACCAAGTAAACTCAGCTTAACTCAATTGATTAGTATGATCAGTAGCAGATTCAGCTCAGTCTAGTACAGCTTAAGAAAAAGAATAAGCTCAGAGTCTTTTAGTAGGGAATAGGATTTAGCACCGAGTGAACCTAGGGATGAGGATTCACCCATTAGAGAGGAATGAGATCCCTACGAGTAATCCCTAAGTTCCAGAACTACGTAGCCAGTGTAGGTACAAGATGTCACCCTTTAGATAGGACTGACATACTCAAGGATCACCCTTTAGTATATTATATATATATATATATATATAGGGTTGATCCCAGGGGTCACCCGCTAAATAGGAATAACTCCACAAGAGAGGTCTTTACCCGTGGCATGGTACTGACACCTTTCCAACTGGGGTTATAGGTTGGACCCCAAGTTAGCTAGAAGAGGCATGTCGATTTGATGACTACTTCCCACAGTCTTGATTTCAGAATCAATCTCAGTAGAGGAACTCAGCTCAGTAGTACAGAGTAAGGACTGTCAGATACAGTCAATTGTTATGATTTATCAATAGACTCAGAGATCACCCGCTAGATAGGACTGATCTCAGATTTCAAATGTGCATTCCCATTATCATTAAGATTTTAGAGATCACCTACTAGAGAGGACTGAGCTCAACTTTAGTACTCAGTTATTGATATTAGAAGATTTAGTTATTCAGTTTCTCAGTATTAGTAGTGAGTTCAGACGTCAGTAAAATAATATCTGAGCCTTAGTATTCTGAGTCACGATGATTTCAATTATGGTTGTGCATTCATGCATATGTTCTCATTCAGTACTCTCATGATTATTCAGTTAAGTTATGTTCATGTATAGGCCCTTGTATTTAACCTTACCTCATTTATTATACTAGTACATTCAACGTACAGACACATAATTTTCTTTTATGCTATGGTGTCTTATACCATAGGTTTAGAAGTACGAGATCCAGAGTACCCTTAGCTGTCCAGACTCAGTCAGCAATAGTAGACGTAGCAGTGAGTCCGCTTCATTTGAGGATGATCTTTATTTTATTATTGCATTAGAATCAATTTATTTATAGTAAATGGAGTTAGTTGGAGACATGTACCATCAACTCTACAGTTCAGACAGTTAGAGGCTTTTTGGATAGATGTATTAGTATTCAATTCTTAGTATTGATTATTTTAGATGTTTTGAATCTTAGGGTAAGTTTCCGCTAGTTTTCTATATTTATTTCTATATATTATGTAGTGCTCAGTTACAGATATCAGAAAGGGTTAGTTTCTGGCCCCTTGGGGTCATGAGTACCATGTGGCATTCCGATTCCAGAAAATTGAGGCTTTACAAACTTGGTATCAGAGCCTAAGGTTCAATAGTATTTTAGGAAGTCTGAAATCCACATCTAGTAGAGTCTTATGTATGAGTGTTTTGCACTCCACATTTATGTATAGGAGGCTATAAGATGTTCTAGTAAAAGTTTCCCTTCTTTCATGTCTCAGGCGTGCTATAAAAAAGTCCTCTAAGAAAGTTATGTAGATTCTCAGCATGCTCCACTCGTGTCAACTCCACCTTACCTTTAAGGTAATAGAAACAATGAAGCTAAAAGTCATAAATATAGGGCTTTCTTAGACTTTCCCTATAGACAGTTATGGGATCGCCCACAGGCTCAGCAGTATTCCATCAGATCCTTTCTCAGTATCCTATGTAGCATATGACCTAGAGTTAGAAGCATGGACCCAGGAGTTTAGCAGTAGTAGAGTTGAAATAGCGTTAGCCATGTTGAGTAGATTATATATTCATAGGGATATTTGTATAAGAGGTAATCAGTAGGCTTGAACAGTGCATGCAAGAATTTAAGGTTATTAATCAGAAACTAAGTGTGAAGGTAAGGAAATGAGTTAAGAGATGTGATCTTAGTAGTCTAGCAAGAAACATAAGAATATGGTGTGTATTGTGGGGTAAGCGAGTGTTGAAAAGAGTGTAAGCATGTGACGATGATTGCAGGAAATAAAGGAAGTTAAGAGTTGTAGCCCAAGGGATAGTATTAGCAGTGAGTTTTATACTTTTAGGTGCAGTCTTTCAGGATGAGTTTATTATTTATGTGCATTATTGTACCCTAGACTCTAGAGTATATTGATTGTGGTCCAGTTCAGAGTGTAGAATAGTGTTCATAGACTTATGATGGTGGCTTAAAGCTAAAGTGGAGAGTGTAGTCGAGAAAGTACAGAAGAAGTACTCCAATTAAGCATGAGTTTTCATTATGAGTTAGTTTGAACAGCCAGTAAGTCAGTTTAGCAGTCAGGCAGTCAAATTCATATGGTTTATTTTCCCATCTTTCCATCTAACTATACCATCTGGGAACTCAGGAATGTAACTATTCCAAGGTAGAACATCCTAGTAGTTGCAAGTTCAGTCAGTTCATGAATCATGTATTAGTTACAGATTCTTGAGATTTTGTTATGATCCAGTTCGTATGTGCCTTGTGCATCACCTCAGTTTTCTCAAGTATATCGGTGAAGTAAGTGTTCTTAAAGGGACATAGTGTCCCAAGGGGGAAATACCCTATAACTCCCCGATGTTTTTCATTCCTTAAACCCATTCAGTTTCATGCTTATATCCTCATTACAAGCTTTGCATCGGATATGCATATTCAGTATAAGAACTTAGAATATCAGTATTTCCAATCATATAGTCATGCTTCAGATGCACATGTCCAATAAGTAAGTTCAGCCTGCTAGTATTCTCAGCCTAACCAACCTCATTCGAGGATGAATGTTCCCAAGGGAGAGATATTATAATACTCTGAGAATCCTGACCGATGGTAGAACCATGCTTCAAGCTCATGAGAAATAAATATTAGTGATTTGGTAGTTTTATATTAATGCCTTAAATACGTCCTATCTATTAGACGAATCAATACATCCCTTACCGATTGAATTCTTGAGAAGAATTTTGGTATAGTCAACTACAAATGAGAATATCTCCCATTATACATACAATTTTTGATCTCTTGACCCACCAAAATATATATAACTGGATTATCTTTCCAACAATACTAATTTTGCAAAAATCCGATATCAGAGTAAAAAGTTATGGTCATTTTACTGAGAGTTGTCCAAGCTGCCTAGGAGCGATAGGTATGCTGACGGACCATCAAGTCAGTGATACACCATCGCTTTGGCCTTTACAACTGAAGAAGTAAGTCCATTTTCTGGACCAAAAATAATGGTTAGAGTAATGGTCAGTCACCAGAGTGATGGTCCGTCACTCAGATCGTCAATTTTTTCTGAAACAGCATTAAAACATCGTTTTAAAGGGATTTTCGGGTCCTTTTCCACCCTATTTAACACCCAATCACGTGAAATCAAAGCACATAACTTCTTATTCATCCATAACATCAAAATTAGGGTTTTCTTCAAGATCAAAACCCAAGAATAAGATTCAAACCCTTCTTCAAGAAACTAAGAAATTTCAAGTCCTTCAAGTTAGAAACCATCAAGAAAATATCAAGATCTATGTTTCCCAATCCAAGAACGCTCAAGAGACATTAGTTATCTTTCAATATTCAAGATTTTAAGGTATAAAGATGTTGATTCTTGGGTTTCTTCCATCCAAGAAGTTTAAGAATCCTTTTCAAAATTATAAGTTTATGTTTTATGAGATTTCATGATTTATGTGTATGGAAGTTCATGATTTTGTGTTGTTAAGTTTTTAATTCATGATTTAGATACAAAGTTCTAAGCTTTGATCGTAGTGTGTGATAATTATATGATGTTCATGAAAAAACCCCTTCAAGTTACTTGTTAAGTGATGTGTTTATGTTAATTAGGTGTAGAAATTATTGAATAACCAAAGTATGATCCCCATATATTTGATAAAATATTTGTGTGAAGGAAATAGGGCCATTATAGCATTTTGACAAGAAATTCCCAATTATGTACAGGTCTATGTATGCCATTTGTTTGTTGAAAAGCCTTAGAGAATAAATTGTGACATGTCAGCATGAAATCCCTCAATTATGTGTTCTTTAACGCATGTTAAGTGTTTGATGCAAGACTTTGTTGAATGGAGTATGAGCCAATAGTATGTCTCCTTATACTATCACATGTTTATGATTTCCAAGTGCTTGAAGATATACTTTAATGATTGTAATGGTGAATGAAAGTCCATGTTCATGATTATTCAAGAATGGTTATGTTTTACTTTTATGTTATCGAGTCCTGGGGGTATTTATACCCGACAATTTAGCTACAAGTCTAGAGCCCATGTCAGTGTTCATGATAATCTCAGTCAAGCGATGATTCTTAGAATTTAGTGAGTTACAGAACTCAGTACTCTCAAACTATTTCAGAACTTAAGAAATTTGTGATCTCAGTATCATTAGCATTCTAGCTTCAGTTTAGTACTCAGCTCAGGTCTTAGTAGTATTCAAGAATTCAGTTCAGACCTTAGTAATATTCAAGTAATCAATTCGGAACTTAGTATCATTCAGTTAGATAACGAGATTCAGTAGTATTCCATCAGTCTTTAGAACCAAGTGAACTCAGCTTAACTTAATAGATCAATATGATTAGTAACAAATTTAGCTCAGTCTAGAACAGCTTAAGAAAAAAAAATCAGCTCAGAGTTTTTTAGTTAGGAGTATGATTTAGCACTGAGCGAACCTAGGGATGGGGACTCACCCATTAGAGAAGACTGAGATCTCTAGGAGAAATCCTAAGTTCCAAAACTATGTAGCCAGTGTAGGAACAAGATGTCACCCGTTAGATAGGACTGACATACTCAGGGATCACCCGTTAGTATATTATATATATATATAGGACTGATCACAGGGGTCACCCGCTAGATAGGACTGACTCCATAAGAGAGGTCTTTACCCGTGGCACAGTACTGACACCCTTCTAACTGGGTTATTGGTTGGA
Organism: Capsicum annuum; assembly: GCF_002878395.1. Lineage (NCBI taxonomy): Eukaryota > Viridiplantae > Streptophyta > Magnoliopsida > Solanales > Solanaceae > Capsicum > Capsicum annuum. The sequence continues at coordinate 79,901 of NW_025889487.1, forward strand.
CCCCAACTTAGCTAGACGGGGCATGTCAGTTAGATGACTACTTCCCACAGTCTCAGTTTCAGAATCAGTCTCAGTAGATAAACTCAGCTCAATAGTACAAAGTAAGGACTTTCAGATACATTCAATTGTTATGATTATCAATAGACTAAGAGATCACCCGGTAGATAGAGCTGATCTCAGACTTAGATAAGTACTCTCATTATCAGTAGATACAAAGATCACCCGCTAGATAGGACTGATCTCAGATTTCAGATGAGCATTCCCATTATCATTTAGATTTCAGAGATCACCCGCTAGAGAGGATTGATCTCAACTTCAGTACTCAGTTATCAATATCAGAAGATTTAGTTATTTAGTTTCTCAGTATTAGTAGTGAGTTCATATGTCAGCAAACCAGTATCTGAGTCTCAGTATTCAGAGTCACGATGATTCCATTATGGTTGTGCATTCATGCATATGTCCTCATTCAGTACTCTCATAATTATTCAGTTGAGTTATGTTCATGCATAAGCCCTTGAATTTAGCCTTACCTCATCTATCATACTAGTACATTAAAAGTATTGGCATATACTTTTCTTTTGCACTATGGTGTCTTATACTATACGTTTAGAAGCACAAGATCCAGAGTATCCTTAGCAGTCCAGACTCAGTCAGCAGCAGTAGATGTAGGAGTGAGTCCTCTTCATTCAAAGATAATCCTTATTTTGTTATTGCATTAGATTCAATTTATTTTACAGTAGACAGAGTTAGTTGGGGACATGTCCCATCAACTCCACAGTTCAGATAGTTAGAGGCTTTTCAGACAGATGTATTAGTATTCAGTTTTTAGTATTGATTATTTTATATGTTTTGAACCTAAAGGCAAGTTTCCGCCAGTTTTCTGCATTTATTTTAGTATATTATGCAGTGCTCAGTTACAGATATCAGAAAGGGTTAGTTGTGGTCCCTCGGGGTCATGAGCACCGTGTGGCATTTTGGTTCTAGAAAATTGGGGTGTTACACTGACGGTGGTTGATTCTTGTTGTAATAGTAAAATTTGAGGTACTGGAGCACTCCAAATTTTGCGGTTTATTTTGGACCTTTTTCTACTCTATCTTATTTCTTTATTTGCTATTAGAGGAAGACTTATGTAATACCTTCATATGCTCGAATTTGTATTTAGATGCTCTACGTATTTATGGTACCAGGTTTTGGGGTGGTTATGTATTTTTTTAGACTTTTGCATTTATCAATGTTTATGACTTCATTTTCAAAGTCTTGTCTAGTTCTATCATTATTACTTTTTTTGAATTTTTTATATCGACCCTCTAGGTCATCTTCATTATTTATGTATATTTCCAGTATTTTAAGCCTTTCCACAGATGGTATAGGTTATTTATGACTTGTTGGAATGTCGATTTAAATATCAGCCATTTTATTTGTGTTTAAGGCTCATTTACCTATTTTAAAGCTTTTGTTGTTAAGGAATTGGGCTCACGCCAAAACTCCTACTATAGGACCTCGAATAAGAATTCTGACAGTGCCATAAGCTTTGAAACATTGGTTTTAGGCTAGGGCAACCATTGGTTGAGGTGCCAAAGCGTTCAAACTAGTTTTGGTCTTTTGGGTGGATTCTATGAAAATAGAACCACAGGTGTGGGGCCCATATTTAGTTAAATCAATCTTGGATGAAAGTTTTGATAGTTTTGTTGAGTCTATAATATTGAATTTGGTATAGTATCATAGTTTTTTTGCACGGAAAGGGTTTTGAACGAATCCCGAGCACTCGATCAGAGTCCATTATGGACCTAGCCAAAATCATGTGCTTGATATCTAAGTTGGTCGCTTTAGTGGCCAAAGAGCCACATTAGCAATAATTATTTTAGCAACCCTGAGCTGGTTTATTGGCCTTGGCCATTTGGCTGAGGTCCACTTTAGTGGTCAAAGTCTGCTTTAGCGGACATTGCTAAAGTGACCAAGAGACTGCTTTTGTGATGCTCGTATCCCTGGTGCCTTATCTCTTTTGTAGGCTTGTGTTGCTTAAGCGATATCCACTTAAGTGAATAAGTGGCTGCTTTAGAGGCACTTGGGGATTGTTATATTCCTGTTCTTAACCTGATTTTCCCATTATTTTCTCACCATTTTGAGATCTTGAGGAGAGGAAAAATATGGAGAATCATCCATTGAAGCTAAGATAAGGTAACCTTATGCTCTTTGGTTATTTCCCATTATTTTTCCATCAATTTCCATCCTTTTCATAGTGAATTCTTAGAAATTAGGTCTTTAAATCCGTAAACCGTAGGGGATGATTTGGGACCCAATTTATGTACCATTTGTGATCAATTTTTGTGCACACATTCCTTGTCCTTCAAGGGACCTCATGACAAATTCAATTATGGATTCCATTTGTGGGCCTCACGAGCCCATTCTTAACCCAAATTCTAACCAAACAGTTTATATAGCAATATGGGTCTTTTTTATTCCTAATGCCGTATAGATTACAATTTTGATAGCATGGCAGTGCTCAAGATTGAAGCAAAGACGGACGATTGCTGGACGATTGAAGAATTGTAGTTCATTATCAAGATAGGATTCGGTGTACTCTTATTTATGAGATAATGTAGGATATCTATTGCATGTTAGGTAAGGATGTTCATATATGATTATGGGTAGGATTCCATGTCTGATCTTAATTTAGGGGATTAGGGATAGAAGGGTGAATCAACCCTTTAGATGAAATACTTATTATGTCTATATGATCCTATCACCCTAGGTTACTAGCATGTTGATCATAGTTGATGTTAAGGACCCCTTTAGTATAAGATTTATTACTTGACTTAGTGGATTAGATCATAATTTTCCTGGATTTTAGTATAACTTTATGCTAGTTATATACTATTGGGACTAAGGTCGTGATTACGATATCAGTTGGACTCCAAGTGAGTATTCTATCCTTACAAAGGATGTGGCTTTAGTCTATCAAGGCTTGGCCACTCATGATTATGTTGTTTGGATACTGGTGATGGCATTCATAGATTTTGGAACATTCATGCTCACTTAGTGGTACGAGTCCAACTAAAATCATGATTTTACTACTATTTTCTGAAAAGGATTTATACCCAATTTGCACTCTTAAAAATGTGTGCTTTTATAAAAAGGGAATTATACAACCTTACTTAATAATTTATGAGATTTTGGACATAAAAATAATGTTTTAGAAATCAGATCGAGATTGATTCCGGTCCATAGTTTTACTTTAACCGTGAGAGATTTTGACCCTTTTTACTCGACTATAATGATTTAGTCCTAGAGTTAATCCTAGGTAATTTATTTATAGACTTACACTCTTTTAACCACGGTTCGAGTCTGTGCATTTACTATATATACATATCTCCAGTACTGGACAGAGTAGATTGATAATGATAATAATTTGAAATCCTAGATCTGGAAGTAAGTGTATACAGATATTCCTGAATCCCCGAGAGATCTTTTTTTCACGAGCCATCATGCCGAAGAAGAAAGGTCACCAAAGGTCCTACCTTTGCAAGTCGTCGAGCTGGAGGGGGTGTATACACTTGGTACATTATAGCATTTGGATTAGTTATGGTATTATAGATTTACTTTGAATTCATTCATTCATATGCATTTTCTATCACTAGTATATGGTTTAGTGCCTATATCTATCAGCTTTATAGGGGGTTGCATAGATATAGGTTATGATTATTGTTTGCTGAGAGTTGATCAAACCTTCTGGGTTTAAGGGTCCATATTAGGTAATATTTTTCTGGACTTACTTTATTGTTGTTATTATGGTTAGTGTGTAGCAGGCTAATTCTTGACTGATGTTATGACTGGAGGTATGATTCTGATCCTATTTCTTTTGATATTAAATATCAGTATGGATAGTGTATTCGCAGTTCGAAATTATAACTATAGGTCTAGATCATGCTAGCATTATCTTTCCTAATTTTTTAAAACTTCCTGGAGAGGTTAGGTTGGCTACCTTAGGTTGTACCTTTGGGTTAATCCTGTATACCAATATGTATATATGTTTCTAGCGATAGTATTACCATATATCCCTCTGTTTCTTTGTTTATTCATATTGTATATGTATTTCTTGGCTTTGTGTACTATTATATATCCTTCTTTTTCTCTTTACTTGTATACTGGTTAGTAATATATGGTATAGTACTTCTATACCTAAATATTGCTTGAATAGGATAGTTAATCTTTTTAGCCTCTCTAACTTTATTGTGTTAGCTTCTTGGGTAGTTGTTTAGAGTACATTCCTACTTGTATGTTATTTTATATTTACTTTATCTTTGAAGCTCAGTCGGCAGTTGCCTATTGAGTACCAAGTGTTTAGTACTCATACACCACGTCTGCAGCTTGTAGATCATAGTACAAGTTCTCATCATTGTTATGTGCATCGTGTGGAGAATCTATGGATCAGAGATTTGGGGTGAGCCCTTGGAGTTTAGAGTATTACTACTCTCTCTCTTATTAATTAGATTGATCTCTACGTTGTATTCAGAGAAGTGTTGCACATGTATATTTATTCAATATTTAACTTTGTACTCTTAGTATATTAGAAGCTTTTGTACTAACTTTATTGAGACTTGGGGTTGTCTTATATATATTATCCCTTTTTATTATATTTGTTTTGATATCCCTTACATTTTGTTTGATAGTCCATTACTAGCAGTTTCAGACAACGAGTTGGCTTACCTACTGGTGGGTTATAGTAAGTGCCATCATGATTTGAGAAATTAGGTCACAAAAAATTGGTATTAGAACCTAGGTTTACCAATGTGTTGGTACAAGAGCTTGGTGTCTAGCAGAGTCTTATGAATTGGAACAGATACGTTTGTATCCTATCTTTATGAGGCTATAGGGCATTTTTAGAAAATTTTATTCTTGACTCCTTGTCGTGTTTCTCTATTTCTATGATCCTTTAGTATATTATTTGACTCTATTCTATTCCAAATGGATGATGCAATATTATCGATAGATGCGGATGGGACTTCAACACGTGTTTGCAGAGCTTCAATGTAGCATTAGACTAGGAAGTCAGAGTTTAATATCGAAGATCTTCACTGTCAGCCAGAGGATTTGGGGCCAGCCCAGGCTTCGATAAAGTTTGTAACCACTTCAGCCTTTTGAAATTCAGCACTGGGGATTCTGAGCCTCTTACGGATTCCTCACATCGCGAGATAAGGTCCAATTCATTAAGCAATTCTTAGGCTAGAGTTGGGTTTATTGGTGCTCAAAAGGGTTCCTTGTCAGTTTTAGATTATAAGGTTAGGTTTCTCGAGTGTCCAGACATACTCCAATGCTATATCCCTTAGTGCATAAGATGGTATGTGGATTTATTAGAGGATTAGCCTTATCACTCTATTTATCATCGGAGCAATTGATAGCAGCTGGGTCTTCTTTCCCTCAAGTTTTTTATCATGCAAGGGCCATAGAGAGAGCATGTATTAAGACTTATGAAGGTAGCAGTAAGGGGCTATGTCATTTCTATCCGGGAGTAGGGACCTCCGTCGAGGATCAATTTTACTTCCAGGCTGTCAGTTCCACACAGGTAGTATCTCAGACTATAAGTGGCTCTTCAGATCAATTATGGTAATCACTGCAGGAAGAGTTCTCGTCCGACCTAGTAGTTTATTCAGCATATATCTTTAGGTCATGAAAACTATTCTTGATCAGTGGGTGCAATACCTCAGAGTATTCTAGGAGCTTGCTTTGGGTGTGGTGAGATGAGCCATTAGTCTAAAGTGTGCCCCAAACTTTAGTTGGCTGTTCAAACTGAGTGAGAATATGATCCTCACCATCCTAGGGCTCTTGAGGTGTGCTATGATTGAGGGAAGGATGGTCATTTCAGTAGGGAGTGTCCCCGAAGTCAATTGGTCAACCATTTGGTATTAGCTTGCGTTTCTCCCCAAGTTTGAGCTTCATGGGATTTCTACGACTGTAGAGAGATCGATCACTTTTCCTGAGAGTGTCCTAGGTATGGGATTATTAGTGATTCAGCTCATCCAAATCAATCTCATGGTGTTGGGGGCACCTTCAGTTAAAGGTGTTGACACCTAATTTTTGCCTCCACAATTAGGTTTGATTTTGAGTCTCTTCGATTTTAAATAAAATTAAAACATTTATTTTATTCGGGTAAATGCTTTCTAAAACATTCATATGGAAATTTGTTATTTAAGTAATTAATTATATATTTATATTCACGTATACGAGATCATATAATTTTTGCTGCTTAAATAATTATTTTATCAAAAAATATATTTAATGAAGAACTATCTTTAAAAAATGTCAAACGGATAAATCTTGGTTTTAAATACATTTTTCTTTAAAATGAGTTATTCAAAAAATAACTATTTGATTTTGTGAAATCAAAAAGCTCGGGGAAAAATTGGTTATTAATTTGTTTCAAATTTTGATTCAGTTTTGCTAAATTATTAAATTTGGCCATAATCGAAATCAAATTAGTCATAATTGCAATGAAATTGGCCAAATAATTTTGATATAGTTTTAAAAATTTTAATTGCTATTCTTAAAGCCCCCCCCCCCCCAACCACAAAAACAATTAAACTCCTATACCTAATTTCTACCTATCAGCCCAACACCACCGCCTTAGGCCCACCAATTACCCATTAGCCCACAATAAATAGCCCCACCAACCACAACTCACTCGAAAATACAAACTATCCCAGCACAAAAATCGGCCCACACCCTTCACCCTTATACTTCCTTTCTCCACTTAACCCAACACAAATGACAACCCACATGCAACAAAAACAACGACAGCAGCAAAATAATACCACAAACAATGACTAATACCAAACGATTCCCAAGAATGACGCCACCCACATAACCAATTATACACCAGTGTGTGCTTGTCACAAGACATTACATAAATAATTTTTTGGGTTTCTGCAATAGTGTCGATTTTCTTAAAATCTAAGGACCCAACTTTGAATTTATAGAAATTTATACAATTTTTGAAATTTATTCCCATCCAATATTGATACATTTCCATTTTGGAACCCCAAAAACCCTCTATAAGTACACTACTATTCCTAGTGTGAGAGGGAGGAAGAATTATCTGAGAACCTCAATTGAGAAGGGGATTTTACTAAATTAATTCTAAATCCTTGTAAGACCATTTGGCTTAGGATGCCATCTATGGAATTTTGTTTGAAGTTTTTGGGTGGTGCGAAGTGAGTCTATAAGCTCAAAGTCCCCATTTTCTACTCTGAAACATATTTCTCATTAATATACTAACTTTTCATCTTTTTCTCCTTCTTTCTGTTAATATTAATTTTTATGCGTAGTTTTAGTAATGGTGGGATTATTTAATGTAGAAGCCTTGAAGACTATAGGATTTTCGTGTGGTATGTATTGCAATGGTTAGACGTGAATTTACTGATTTTCTTTGTACTGGCGTTTGTTGGGTTTGGCCTATAATTTTTTTAGTGTCCTCTTCTGCTTCAGTATACTATTTTGGTTTAGTATTTCTGATTTTAGCTTTTCTACTAGTATTTTAGCTTGAATGTTTGTTGTTGAAAGTCTTAACTCACTATTTTGACTTCATTACCTCTTATTTCACTTGTCGATAAATTGTTCTAGGCTTGAGTGTTATTTTAAGTGGTCTGAGTTCAATGTTTGGCTTTTTGTTTATGTGATTACATATGTGTATAAGATGTTCTTAGGCTGAGGATTCCTCGATGGGCTTTCCTGATTCTTAATATCAACTAAATCTTGTAAAGGAAGGGATGAGATTGTTTCTAGGAAGATTACTCTCCCTAGTCTTTTTTGATGGACATCGCTAAGAGGTGAGGAAAAATCTATCAATTGTTTATCTCCACTTCCAATAGTCTATTATCGTAAAAGCCTACAAAAACGTTAGGTATTTCAGTTAAATTTTTTTATTTTATGATATTGTCTTTTTGTGTGAATATAGCTAGTTTTGATCTTGTAAGCTTATAATCGTTTGATTCAAAAAGGTGAGATTTTTGTTGTAGCTAACAGTAGCTTAATGTGATAAGTAGGCATGTTTCAAGCCTCTTGGCCTTTAATTTCTTTGCTATTTTCCTTTCTCTGTTACATGACCGTGTACACAATTTTGACCTAGATTTTTGGGTAGGTAGTTTTTTGGTTTATATTAGATAAAATAGTTTATTCTCCTATTCACATCCCTTTAAATTTGGAGTAATTTAGTTGATACATTTAAATTAGTCTCATGCATTTCTTGAAAATTTTTTGTCACTGCATATATCTTATAGTAGTAAAAGTATCTTCATACTTTCTGGTAGACTGTAATATTCACCTAGAAAGTTATGTGTTAGATTATAAAATCTATAGAAATTTGCTTTCGCTAGCCTTAGTTCAAGGTAAGCATATTGGAATATTTCAAATTTCCATTTTCTATTTCCTGGACGAAGTGAATTGTCTTTGATATTAATTATTGAGTTGGAAAGACTTTTACAAAACCTCTTCATGAGTTTTAAATGTTGCTTCTAAAATTAAACGGTTGATTCATATGGTTTTTACCATGTATTTATCAAATTGTTTGGAAAAATAGGTCATTAGTCAATACGTGATGTTAATTATATTAGTATAGAGGACTATATATTTTTTGAAATCATATTATGTTTGGTTGCTAATTTCATCCTATTTATTTTATGCATGAATTTTCTGATCTAGGTCCAATTGGACTCCCCATACCTCTCATTCGTCATCTTCGAGTCAAACCTCTCTCTACGTGAAAATCAGTAGAAGCAACAAAGGCCTAAAATGACCAAGAATTGACAAGTTGGACCAAGAGCAATATTGGAGTTGAAATCCTAACTTATGTATTTTGTTACTTTTGTTTATTTATTCATTGTTTGTGAATATTGATGCTATATTTAGTTACTTTAGATGAATCCCTGGGAGTTATAAATTTTATTTCATCGACTATTGTGAAAAGTTGTTTTGTCTCATAATGTTTATCTAAGTTAATTCATTTAGTAAAATCTAAGCTTTCAATAACTTAAGAACCATCTACTTGTTTTCATAGTTATTAGAACGTCAGAATCCACATTTCTGATTTTGACTAATTACTTAGTTCAAAATCTTGACTCAGATAAATTGTTAAGTTTTATTTATCTCAAAATATCAATATTTAAGTTATTTCTAAATGGAAAAAATATTGAATGAAATTTATTCACCTTTAAAACAAGGTTTACAAATAAATTCAAGATTTTTTGTAAAATGATCTAAAGATTTTTTATACCTTAACAATTGTTTTCAAAATTAACCAAACAAGATTAATCCATCGGGAACCACACTTTGTGGATTGTTGAAAGTGCCTAACACCTTCTTTCAAATTTATTTAAACTCTTACCTAGACTCTGGTTATTTTTAATAAAATGTTTTCTTTAAAAGTCACCTCCGTTTAAATGGTTTTTTAAATTTTTTAAAAAATTAAGTGGCGACTCTATTTTTTCTAAATTATTTTTACAAATAAAATCAAATAGACTCTTTTTCTGCCACTAATTTATGGAACATGTTTAACTTTTAGAAAATAGGTCATAACAAGAGGTGGTGCACTTAGTGCTTCAATTGGTGATTCAGATACTCAGTCTGAATTCAGATCCGCTCAGATTCGTACTCCTTCGAACACATCAGGCTTATGACTCCAGATTTCCACCATAATAGGTGTGACTTTTATTTACTGCCTCTACCTTCCATTTGATTTGGATTGGGATTTTTATACCCATCCATGATTATAGGCCTTAGTATTTTTATATTGATTGTTGTGTGCCTTGGTGTAGAGTTCATGCCTATGTGACTTCCCCCATAGATGATTTCTTTTAGCAATGGATAGAGTGGATCAGTGTTGATATTTTCCAAGGAGTGTAGCATTTAGGACTGAGTCCCATTGACCCTGGCATATTGGCTTTCTTATGGCCTTAGAGTGGTCTTTGTCTTTATTTTCATTTTTTTTACAACCTACTATTTATATTAGTGTTTCTATTGTTGTTATTATTATTGTCTTAGTTTGACTTTGATGCATTCTTACTTGATTTGTGGCTAGACTAGAACTATCTAGTTAGAATCTCTTTTCTTGTGATTCTTATTTGTTGGTCTATACGGGTAGCTTTGTTGGAAAGTTTTCTCTATTTAGTGTGGTGAGATTTTCCATTTTTCTCCACTATTAGGGGGGTTGGATCGGTTGTTGAGTGAACTATGAAAGTGAAGGTAGGTTGGTCTTCTATAGCTCTTTTATGGTGATAGAGTTTGCAATTTGGTTTTATTGCCCGTTTCTAAGTTTGAGATTCTAGGACTTGTCTTCTGGTTTGTTGATATTTTAGCATTGGCTATCCTTCTATATATTACAAATTTTAAAGGTTGGCCAGTTTAGTATTTGTTCTTCTGATTTGACTAATTCATCACCTTATAATGGTCTTGATGTTCATGTCAAGAGGTATTAGGCTTTCCTTTTAGGTTTGCTAGGTTTATTTCCTGGTGATAGTGTGATTTTAGTATTGGTGAGGATTTGGATACTCTATTTTAGCGTGATGTATTTTTGGTTCAAGTTGAGTTTAAGAAGATAGAGATAAGTGACCTTTTCTTGTGACTGCTTCTTAAGTTGATAAATTGGGTATTCGTTGTAAGCTAAGGTTGCATTTCTCTGAGTTACTAGAGTTTTAGTTATCCCTAGTACTGCTTGCACCTTTAGTGAGTTCTTAGTTATGCTATGATGTATTATGTCCTTAAATAGATGTTGAATTGCTCATTTGTGACTTCAGCCTGTGGCAGCCTATGGTTTTTCCTTCATTGTGTTTTTTGTTTTCACCTACACGCCCATTTTGGCTCTAGTAGGTTCTTATAGAGATATGCCTGATTTTGGATAGTGAGGGTGAGTTAAGTATTTACCCTTGGCTTATACTTGTTGGCTCAGGTTTGGACCTTCACTATTATGATGGGTTACTTATACTTTATGCTAGAGATTAGAGTGTGGATGCTTACCCATCTACAAGGTTGGTTTGGATAGTTGAGATCAAGCAATTTAGCCATGGTGTTAAGATTTTAGCTGGGAGTTGTAGAGCTTGGGTGCAACCTTCATTTTTAGATCTGTCTCAATTGGGGTTCCACCTATAGGTTGGCTAAGCCTTCTCTTTATCCATCTATTTGTCCTTCTTCAGTTCAGATAAATTGTGGTTGATTGATGTTCGAATTATAGCCCATTGACACTTGATGATGGTTTCTTCTGCTCTTGACCTTGATTTTTTGTTTTCGATAGAATTTTGAATTGTCTTCCCAACAGGAGTGTGCTCGAGGTAAACTTGAGATCGTTTATCCTCAACTTGTAGGACACCTTGGGGAGATAATGTTCACTTGTGGATGCGTTCTTCAGGATCCTGACTATTATTTTCTAGGGTCATCTAGACCAGTTGCAAATATAAGTCATCATTATTTGTGTATCTTGGTAGCACCTTATGGGCTTATTCTTGTGCTCACTATTATGGAATTTGGTGGGTCAGTTTCAGTTCTCTAAGTTTAGTTTTATGGGGTTGTGTGGATAGGACTAGGATGACTTTTGGTGTGGTCCAGAGTAGATGGAAGGTTTAGAAAGGCAAAAGAAGGCTATATTTGGATATGGGAGTTGGTCGCATAATTCTCGCCTTGGTTGGCCATTCACTTGGATGAGTTTTTGCTTAGTTGTTCTAGTATCAGTATGGTATCAATGTGTTATGGTTTGGGTTTACATGCACTAGCCATTCTCAGCTTAGTTGGAATCCAGTTGGTTGTTGAGGTTGAGTTTTGGTTAATAGGAAGGTGAAGAAAGAAAGTTAGCCTTAAAGGGGATACCTATGGCGAAATCCCTTGGAGGCATTGTATCTTCTAAAAGGTTATTCGGGGAGTCTTCTTCAAAACATCCAAGCCCAATACCTCATCCCTTTGAGATTTCACGCTCTTCCTATCCATTGACATTCACAGACGAAAATCCTTTTAGTAGATATTCTAATGACCCTCTAGGTTATTTCCTCAATTAATGTGCATTTTTGGCATTTTGAGCCTTCCCACAGCTACTGTAAATCATTTCTGACTTACCAAAACTGTCGTTTTAGATATGGGACAGTCCATTTGGGTTTTACGCTCATTTTCTAATTTTGGAGTTTTCACTAGTAAGGAATAGGTCTCGGACTAAAACTCATAGTAGATGACCTTAGATGAGAATTTCAACAATGTCATCACCTCCAGAATGTTGATTTTAGGCTAAAGGGACCCTTGGTTAAAGTGTTAAGGCTTTTGTACTCATTTTGGGCTATTGGGTTGATTCTATGAAAATGGAACTATAGGTGTGGGCCCTATATTTAGTCTAAATAATCTCAGATGAAAGGTTTGATGGTTCAATCTAGTTTAAAATGTTGAATTTGGTATGGTGGCATAGTTTATTTACACACACGGGATTCAGAACAAATCCTAAGAACGCGGTCAAAGTACATTTTAGACTTAGCCAAAATTTGGTGATTGATATTTGGTTTGGTTACTTTAGTGGTCAAAGAGCTACTTTAGTGGTAGCCGCTATAGCGACCTGAGCCGCGTTATAGGACTTGGACATATGGCTGAGATCGACTGTAGCAGTCATGATCCGCCTTAGCATACATTGGTCTGGAAAATAGGAGATTACTTTTGCGATGCCTGCATCCTTAGTATTTGACCACTTTAGCAGACTTGTGCCACTTAAGCGGACAAGTGGCCGATTTGGCAGCACCTGGGATTGTTAAAAAAAAATTCAGCCAATTTTCACATTATTTTCTCACTATTTTCCCACCATTTTGTGAACTTGAAGAGAGAGAGAGTGGGGAATCATCCATTGAAGCTAAGGTAAGTTAACCTAATACTCCTTGGTCATTTCCCATTATTTCCCCATCAATTTCTATTCATTTCATTGTGAATTCTTAGAAATTAGGTCTTCAAATCCCTAGACCTTAGGGTTTGATTTAGGCCATGATTTATGCACCGTTTGTGCTTAACATTTGAGAACACACTCCATGTCCTTCGAGGGACCTCACGACAGATTCAATTTTAGAGTCTGTTTGCACTCCCCGTGGGTTTGTTCTTAACCCAAATTGTGACCCATCCCTTTAAATAGAAACATGGATCTAGTTTTACTCCTAATGATGTGTAGATTACTATTTTTGATAGCTTGGCAGCATTTTAGGACCGTGGATCAAAGATGGGGGATTGATAGATGATTCAAAGATTGTAGTTCGGCATCGAGTTAGGCTTTAGTCTACTCTTCTTCACAAGATAGTTTATGATATGTATGCATGTTAGGTAAGGATGTTTGGATATAATAATGGGAAGAATACCATGACTTAGCCTAATTTAGGGGTTTGTGGATAGAAGGGTGAATCGACCCTTAAAATAAAATACTTGTTATGTCTATAGGATCCTATCACCCTACGTTATGTCTATAGGATCCTATCACCTTAGGTTACTAGCATGTTGATCATAATTGATACCAAGTACCCCTTTAGTATAAGGTTTATTACTTGATGTAGTGGATTGGATCATAGTTTTCCTGGATTACAGTATACCTTTAGGCTAGTTATTTATTATTGGGCCTGAGGTGGTGATTACAATATTAGTTGGACTCCAGGTGAGTAGTCTATCCTTATAAAGGATGTGGCTTTAGTCTATAAAGGCTTGGCTTCTCATGATTTCATTGTTTGGATACTGGTGAGACTCATAGATTTCAGTACATTCATGCTCACTTAGTGGTACGATTCCAACTAAAAACATAATCCTATTTCTATTTTCTAAAAAGGGATTAATACCTACTTTCCACTCTTCAAAATGTGTTCTTTTATAAAAAGTAAATCGTACCACCTTACTTAATGATTTGTGAGATTTTTTAAATAAAAATGATATTTTGAAAATTAGACCGAGATTGATTTCGGTCCATGGTCTTACTTCAATCGTGAGAGATCCCGACTTTTTCTACTCTATTACAATAATTTAGTCATTAATTGATCTCCGACAATTGATTTATAGACTTAAAATATTTTATCCATGGTTTGGGTCCATGCATTTACTATATATACACCTCTCTAGTACTGTACGGAGTAGATTGATGATTATTATGATTGAAAATCCTGGATCGGGATCAGGTAAGTGTATATAGATATTACCAAATCCCCTAGGATCATTTTTGTTTGTGCGTCGTCATGCCGGAAAAGAGAAGTCGTCGCAAGTACTGCCTTTACGAGCCGTCGAGCTAGAGGAGGTATATACATTTGGTATATAATGGAATTTGGATCGGCTTTGGTATTATGGATTTACCTTACATTCATCTAACCATAAGCATTGGCTATCACGAATATGTTGTTTGATGATTATATCTATTAGCCTTATGGGAGGTTACATAGGTATAGGTTATGATTGTTGTTTGCTGAGTGTTGATTGAAACTTTAAGGTTTATGGGGCCCTAGTTAGGTATTGTTTTTCCAGCTATCCAGTTAATTTCTTATTGTTATTATGGTTTGTTCGTGGCATACTGATTATAGAGTGATGTTGTGACTGGAGGTATGATTCCGGTCCCTTTCCTTTCTACTGTACATATCAGTATGGATAGTGTATTGTGGTTAGATATTTTGATATTGGCCCAGATCATGTTAGGATTATGATAGCGCCCAAACGCACACACAAGTGTACATGGTCTACCAAGTAGTAAAGTGGCCTTCGAGAAAGCAGAGTTATCGATCCTACAGGGACTTGCTTCAAGAACGATTAAATTCTAGTTCACAGTTTAGATTTAAATGGTGAAACAGTAACCAAAAAGAGAGTTTGTAATTTGTAGACTAAATAAAATTAAATGCGTAGAGTAATATCTTGGAACAATCAATGGATTAAAGCCCAGGGTTAAAGAACTTCGAACCATCATACTATGTTATTGAATTTCATTCGTCAACTTGCTTTTCTTGGTTGTTGATTTGTAGGGTTAATTGCTTGATCATGGTATCCAGACCTCTAATCTCTAACCTAATATGGAAATTACAACTACATCATTGAGCGGGGATAATAATCCAATTCAGTTATTAAGCTATCATCCTATGTTTGAATCAAATAAAGCATCTAAGTACATCCCTGTCCTAGACACTAATTCAAATTCCTTATTTTATAACGAAATATGAATCATACTTTGTTTATTCCCATATTCTATCTCCATATTCCCTCTCTCAAGATCAAAAGGTCGACAATAGATGTATTTTCCAAGTGATCAATCCATCAAATAATTAAATAAAAAATAAACAAACAGCCAATAATAATAAGCAAATTAAACAAAATTAATCAAAAACAGTAGTACTCATGTTCTTGGCTTTAACCCTGGAAAGAAGTTTTTTAGCCGATAATATTCATAGTCACAATCCAAATAATTGAATACATGATATGAATAATTAAACACTAATTAAAGAATTAAAAAAAAAAACTAAATGTAGCATCCTCCTCCTCAAAAATTAATCCACTACGTCCAAACCGTCACCACTGCTTCAAGAATTAGTCCAAGATTGTCCAAGTATCAAAGCCATCTCAACATAGTGTGCACCGTGTGTATATATAATATAATACTCCTAATACCTGTAGGATTAAGAGACTTACACGTATGCCAATATAATTCCCACAAGATTCCCATATGGGAAATATATTATATTGTTATTGTGCATAATCTCTATCCGTGTTGGCTAGCTCGTTGGGCACATCAACGCGGCGCTTTGGTCATAGCATTGCTGGACTGGTGCATCTTGTTGCTATCGTATTGGCTCACTGGAATTAGCCTCCAAAACTTTGGTTAAGTGTTGAACGTCCCTCTTTTTTTCTATGCCTTTTATAGTGTATTTTCAATAAATTTTTGGCCTTTAAATCATCAATATATCACCATATTCAGGTCACAAAGCTTTCTACATCATCAAACACCACAAATTAGAGATCATAACAACACAATATCCTTAACGATGAATCAAAACAAGAGCTAAAATAAAGCTAATTCGTAATGATCTTCACTTATTATTCTGCGTCTTAACTTAATCAAGTTGAACCTTGCACATTCCCAACAAGTTGTTCCACATATAATTACACCATTAAAACAATTTGGAACCTTTAAACACAACAGAACCAAACTAAACCAACTAGACAATACCTAGCTCAAGCTAGTAACACTAGTTTTCTGGGTTGAACTCTAAATGACTCTAAGTACAAACTTGTTCAGAAATCACGTTGAACATTGTAATTATGTACTTGGACACTTATATGCTTATTTATATCATATTAACACATAAACCACCCGAATTATCCTCAAAACAAGAATAATTAAGCTAGAATAGTCACACTAGAGTGTATAAATACACTCAACATCACCACCCCACACTTAAAACCTTGTTCATCCTCGAACAACTCTTAACTCTATGAATCATAAGTTGAGGAGACTCTACACTTCTACTACATACAAGACACTCAAGCTAGTACTACAATGACCACCAAATGCAAGTTTCTACACTAAACATGTTACAAACATGATTGAAATTTCATGAATACAAATCACCCACATTCATCAAACATGTGCCCTTCACAACAAGAGAGTTACCCATAATCACTCACATAGAAATATTTTACACCATAATGGGTACATGAATCAAATTGCGCTCACTCTCACAAGGGATTCAAAAGTTACACATAATGAACCATAGGCTTGCCCTTAGTGTACTGCTCCACTAATATCGGAATGATGAACTTAGGATCTATTAGGTCTTTTCCGGGTTGTAATGTAGGCTAAGGGACGGGTAGGAACGATTTGGGAATAGTGAATAACCTCTCAAAGCAGTTTAATACACTACATCATACATTTAAAACAAATATCCAACACCCAAATTACACTTTTCTATCCACCCATATCCTTTGTTTTTTCCCATCTCTTTTAAGCATTTTCACAAATACATGGTGGAAGTATTGTTTATTACCACATAAATCAATTTTTTTCCTTTTTTTTCTTTTTTATTTTTCACAACCATGGTAATATTTCTAGCTCAATGTCTATTACAGCCATCCACCACACATCAATTCACAACACTAATAACTATTAATTTGGGGCATCAATTTTATCCTTTTCCTTTTATTTTTCAAACTCCTTACTAAATCAATTTTACACTAAAGCACTTAGGAGCTTTTTGGATTAAATTAAGGTCCATCAATGAAGGGGAATAGGCTATATATGAGGCTACCAAATAAAATAAGCTAAAACTCAATGGGGTTTAACTAGGATTATACACAAGGGTAGGTAAAAAAGAAGTTATAAAACAAGACTATCGAAGAAATGCCTAAATCATCTCCTAAACTCACCTTCCTTATTTCACTTTTGAGTCACACCGGGCAAGTTCTAGATATCATATGTAACAAGGAATATAAAAAATACCTCACATCACATATGGCACATGTTTGACTCGCATATGATCATCACAAACTCCCAACCAAACAATAGCATGAATTCAAATTTTAAGCCAACAAGAACAAGAGTCAAAAACTTGAGCCTAAGAGTCTCAAAAGTAGTAATTCGCACAATTCAATATTCTTTCACAATCACAACACTTGCACCATGTAATAAAAAATAGCTCCAACAAGAATATCTTACACAAAAAAATTTAAATTGAGCCCAAAATTGGGAATTTCCCCACCTCATACTTAAAAATCTACTTCGTCCCTAAAGTAAACTTTAAAAGTAAGAGATAGAAATATTCCCTGAGACCTCTAGGCCTAGATAGTAGCATCTTCTATCATTAAAAGGGTCCGGGGACCCCACACTCAGTCTTTGCCATATTTCTTAGCTCATATTTTATGGTACTCAGACTTTCTATCAATCTATGACACAACAAAAACAAAAACTACGTGAAGTAAAATAAACTATAAACTAAAAAGAAAATATACCTTAACTTGAGTTGCCTCCCAAGCAGCGCCTGATTTAGTGTCACAGCATGACCCAACTAATAACTCTGTCGTTCTCTTTCCTCCTCTTTCTTATACTTGGTCTCCATCTTCTTATTCTTTTCACCCCTCTTGGGTGTGAACTCTCAAAGGTAAATGATTTTTCAACTTTAGCCTTTTCAGACTCATCAAATAACATCAAATCAAGTTGCAGTATTAAAGGATTTGGCTACTCAATGACGGTGTTAGGAGAAGACTTTCGCAAACTAGCCACCCCACACTTGTCCTATTTAATAACATTGATCATACATAATTCTTTATACGGGGACATTATGTTAAGTGTTTTGTAAACTTTAAATTCTTTCTCTTCATCTTCTAACCTCATCATAAGTGTGCCTTCTCTAACTTCCATCAATGTTTCTCCGGTTGCTAAAAATAGACGCCCCAAGATGATCGGTATCTGTTCGTCTTCCTAAAAGTCTAGAATAAAAAAGTCAGTAGGAATAACAAATTTACCAACCTTTATGAGGACTTTCTCAATGATTCCTTATGGATAGGCAGTGGACCCGTCTGCCAGCTGTAGACGCATAGTGCATGGTCTGAGATTACCCAAACCCAGTGTCTTGAACAGAGATAGGGGCATCAAGTTGATACTCGCTCTTAATTCACTAAGTTCCTGAACCACCTCGCTGTTCCCAATCTGTATGGGGAGATTAAACTTCCAATCGTCCTTAAGCTTTTTCGGCATCTTTTGTTTCATTACAGTGCTACACTCTTCAGTTAGTGCTACCGTGTCCACCTCCTGTAATTTTACCTTATTCGCAACCTTCAAGTACTTAGCGTACTTGGGCATACCCTGAAAAACATCTAACAAAGGTAAGTTAATGTGAAGCTTTATGAACGTGTCAAAGAATTTCTTAAACATTGCATCCTCCTTCGCTTTTATTTGCCTCTAAGGAAAAGGAAGTGGCGGCATCTTCTTCACTTCTTTAGCATTTTTTTCTTTCAAGTACTCAGACTTTCTTAATTTTTTAAAAACTTTGTCATTTACCTTTGAGGGAGTCAAATCTTCATATACCTCATTTTTTTCCTTGGGAGGTTCTTCATAAAACTTTTTACCACTCCTCAAAGTATTTTTCATAACTTGTTTCAATTTTTTGTATCTCTAGGCAACCTACCTTAAAATCTGGTATTCAATGCTTGCTATAATTTCCCCAACTACAACTCTAAGCTTCTCTGGCCGCTTGCTGATCATTTACCTCCGCAGCCAACTTTGTTTAATTAGCTAGAACCTGTTTCATCATCTCTTCCAAGTTGCTAGTAGACCGATTTCTTTGTACCTATGGTTGCTGAATTTGCTATTGTTAAGTGTTCCAAGGCTAAGTCTTCCACTCCATGTTGTAGGCATTATCATAGTTTGGCCTTTGAGCATTTCCCACATACATTATCGATTCCAGATTTAAAGCACACATGGTCGTAGAATGGCTACTATTCCCGCAAATTTCACACTAATTTATAGCTTGTTGGATTGTATTGACTGAGGCTACAGGTTGTGTAGTTCCAACTTTCAGGCTACTGAACTTAGTGTTTATCAAATTTTGTAATGCAGAAAACTGAGCTGATAACGCTGTGAATTGGTCTACCTCTAATACTCTTGCAATTATTTTCATGGCACTCCTTGAGTCAAAATACCATTCTAGGTTCCCTTGAGCTATGTGGTTCAATAAAGTATACATCTCATCATATGTCATCTCAAGAGCTTGACCACCTGCATTCGAATTTAGCAAAATTTTCGTATCGTGGTCAAGAACCTCTACAAAAGTATAAGAAATTGCCCCATTGGACTGTTAATGGGGTGGACAGTCCCAAAGAAGTGCCTTGAAGCATTCTCAAGCATGATGGATATTCTAGTCTGGCTTCTATTTGAAGTACACTATCTCAATGTAAAGTCTCACCGTCTAACCAGAAGGAAAGAACCAAATAAGGAATCTCCTCGCCAAGTCATCCCATGATGTGATTGAGTTTGCTGGTTCTGCATTCAACCACTTTTCTCTTCCCTAATCATTAAAAAGGGGAACAAAGTTATCCTAACATAGTCTGCATTCACACCCATAGAAATGAATGTATCACTAATTTCCAGAAAATTTCATAAGTTGGGCTGTAGATCTTCATGTGAAAGCCCTGTGAACTGTCCACTGCTAATTAGAAGCTATACCATATTCTGTTTGAGCTTAAAAATGCCTCCAGATAATGACTTCTGAAATGAAGAGGTCAAATTGGTTGGAAGTGGGATTGCCACTTCTATGACTGTCCTGGGGGCTGCTTGTTCAACAATCATGATGGCAGGATTCTCTTGATCTTCTGTGATTTAAGAATTCCTTAGAGAAGGTTTGTTTCTTTCCTGTATTGATGGAAAATTGCTCGAGTTTGAAACTTGTTTAAACCAAGCCTTGATCCATTGACAGCTTACTACTTTGAAACCTATTTCCTGCACGTACAAAATAAAGACCAAGCATAAAAACAACAAATAAATCTAAAACCCAAAACTAAAATAAACAGTTGCCAAATAACAAGTCCTTGGAAATAGCACCAAAAACTTAATAGTGGCCAAGCGAACGCACAAGTATACGTAGTCTACCAAGAAGTAAAGTGGCCTTCAATAAAGATGAGTTATCGCTCCCACAAGGACTTGCTTCAACAACGATTCAATTCTAGTTCACAGTTTAGATTTGATTGGTGAAAGAGTAACCAAAAAGAGAGTTTATAATTTTTCGACTAAAGAAAAGTAAATAATGCGTAAATTAAAGTCTTGGAACAATCAATGGGTTAAAGAACTTCGAACCATCACACTATGTTATAGAATTTCATTCGTTAACTTGCTTATCTTGGTTGTTGATTTGTAGGGTTAATAGCATGATCATGATCTCCTGAACTCTAATATTTTACCTAATATGGACATTAAAACTACATCATTAAGCGAGGATGTAATAATCAAATTAAGTTATTAAGCTATCATCCTACGTTTGAATCAAGTAAGTCATCTTAGTACATCCCTGTCCTAGACACTAATTTAAATTCCTTATTTTATAAAGAAATAAGAACCATTCTTTGTTTATTCCCATGTTCTATCTCCCTATTTCCTCTTCTGAGATCAAAAGATCGACAATAGATGTATTTTTTTAGTGATAAATTCATCAAATAATTAAATCAAGTAACAAACAACCAATAATGATAAGCAAATTAAACGAAATTAATCCAAAACAATACTACTCATGTTCTTGGCTTTAACCCCAGAAGGGCTTTTAGCCAATAATATTCATAGTCATGATCCAAATAATTGAATACATGATATGAATAATTAAAGACTAATTAAAGAAGTTAAAAAAAAAAAAACTAAATGTCGCATCCTCCTCCTAAAAAATTAACCCACTACATCCAAACTGTCACCACCGCTTCAAGAATTAGTCCAAGATTGTCCAAGTATCCAAGCCTTCTCAACATAGTGTGCACCATGTGTATATATATAATATAATACTCCTAATCCCTGTAGGATTAATAGACTTGCATATATTCCAATATAATTCCTACAAGATTCCCACATAGGAAATATATTATATTGTTATGGTTCATAATCTCTATCTGTGTCGGCAAAGAATTGAATTCATGGACACAGTGATGCGTCGCGTCGGCCTGTGTGTTGGGAACATCAATGCGGCGCATTGGTCATAGTGTTTCTGGACGGGTGCATTGCATTGCTATCGCATTGGCTCACTGGAATCAGCCTCCAAAATTTTGGTTAATTATTGAACGTCCCTCCTTTTTCCCATGGCTTTTGTAGAGTATTTCCAATGAATTTTCAGACTTTAAGTCATCAATATATCACCATATTCATCTCACAAAGATTATTACATCATCACATGCCACAAATTAGAGATCATAACAACAAAATATCCTCAACGATGAATCAAAACAAGAGCTAAAATAAAGCTAATTTGCAATGATCTTCACTTATCATTCCGCCTCTTAACTTAATTAATTTTCTCCTTGCACCTTCCCAAAAAGTTTTTCGACATATAATTACACCATTAAAATAATTTGGAACCTTTTAAACACAGTAGAATCCAACAAAACCAACTAGACACACACCTAGCACAAGCTAGTAACACTAGTTTTTCGGGTTGAACTCCAAATGACTCAATTAAGTACAAACTTGTTTGAAAAACATGTTGAACATTGTAAATACGTACTTAGACACTTATATGCTTATTTATATCATATTAACACATAAAGCACCCAAATTATCCTCAAAACAAGAATAATTAAGCTAGAATAGTCACACTAGAGAGCATAAATACACCCAATATCATATTACCTTTCCTACTTGTTTAGAACTTCCTCGAAGGTTAAGTTAGCTACCTTTGGTTTTAACTTTGGGTTAGTCTTTTATACCTATATGTAATATGTATCTATGTAATGACACTCTAAATTATTTTTTATATTTTTGTATATTTTTGCCATTTAGAGCTTTCCTATAGCTGCCCCAAGTCATTTGTGACTTATTGGAGCTGGCAGTTTGGTTACCAAGTAGTTCGCTTGGTTTTTATAGCCAACTCTCAGTTTTGAAGTCTTCTTTGGTTAAAATTGTCTACCATGCAAAAACATCACTCAAACGAACTTGAATGCCAATTCTAACAGTTCTAATAACTCCGAAACATCGATTTTAGGTTAGGTATCTCTTAGATTGGGTCTCAACGATTCCAGACTTAATCCAGGTTATTGGCCAAAAGTTAACAAAAATGACACTTGGGTAAGGGACCCACTTTTTGTTGAAAAAACCATGTATAAAAATTTAAACTGTGTCATTGAGTCTGGAACCTCGAATTCCATAAGGTAGCACAGTTTGTTTTTGTAAATGGGCTTTCAAATGAATCTTGAGGGGTTGATGGACACTCAAAAAATTCCTACTCTCCAAAGTCCAATAAAAGCCAGTGTGACCACTAAATTAGCCTATTGGGCGGTTTAGTGAAAGGCGCTTTAGCGTCCATATGGCGCTTTAGCAACCCTACCATCTCAGTGTGAACCATTTTAGACACAAGTTAGTTGCTAAAGCACAAGCTGCTTTAGCACCAAATTTCCCTCTATAGCGGCCTGCCACCTATGCAAGGGTATTGCTATAGTAGTCACCTAGACGCTTTAGCACTGACCGCTAAAGCGGCTCAGGTCCTGCTTTAGCGTGTCCTGGTACTTATAAAATCCCCACATAGCCTATTTTCATGAGTGTAGAATGTTAAAATGTGTGAAAACTTGGGAGAACTATTAGTGGGTGATTTAGGGGTGTTCATAAGCTTGGATTTGTTGTTTCTTCTCTAAATTCGTGGTAAGTTCTCTTCAATTTCTTGGATAATTTTATAATTAATTCATAAAATCCCTAAAATATTGGTGGGTTGATTTTAGCACCATTTGAGCTTGAAATTTACCCATTATTAAAGGAAAATATTTCTAAAGCATAGAAGGACGCATTGATGATTTTGAAAGTGCAATTCTGCAAGCGGGCCCCACATGGAA
This sequence comes from Capsicum annuum, assembly GCF_002878395.1. Lineage (NCBI taxonomy): Eukaryota > Viridiplantae > Streptophyta > Magnoliopsida > Solanales > Solanaceae > Capsicum > Capsicum annuum. Next base: position 103,424 of record NW_025889487.1, read on the forward strand.
TTTTTATGTAATTTTGGATCCAAAGCATGAAAATGCACTATGGGTACCATGGTTCTCATTTTGATGAGTAGAATATGATTTTTATAGCGTGATATCTTGCAGAATCTCTTTGGAAGGGAAATTCTTTGATTTAGCAAATTTCATCGGACATTCTTTGGCGTCGTGGTTGGTTCGGTTTACCCTTCTTATATATTGAGTTTAATCATAGTATATTTATAATAATGTGTTAGATGTGGATTGGTAATTATTTCTAGAAGTTATAATTATTATTATTTGGGATTTTTTAGCCCATTTAGTAATCGTAACTTAGGCGTAATTAGCTAAAGTACTCATGTTTAGGGTAGAATTGCTATATTAGGACTTAATATGTCTCTTTTAATATCTATATTAGAAGTGAATTTACATAATATCTATAAGCTAAAAGCTATTTGTGATCTTAATATACATCTAAAGTGAACAAAAACACCTTGAAAATATTAAATTCTGGTCATCTTACGAGTCATATAATCTAAGTACGACTTGTATGAAAAATTGTAAGCACACCAGTATAACACCCTGAGAGTACACCTTGGGTGCCACACGGTGCTTACGGTCCTGAGGGAGCACAAGCTAACCCATGAGCTGGTACCAACTGTGAGCACTGGGCTGGGACTGTGGGAGCTATCATCTAACCGACATGCCCCAATGAGTAATTTGGGGTACAACCTGTGACCCCAGTTAGAAGGGTGTCAGTACCATGTCACAAGTACTAACACTGTTGAATGGATCCACTATACTGATGTCCCGAAGGACCAGGGTGTCAAGCCTAAACTAATAGGTGACACCTGAGAGGTAGTCAAACCTGAACTGATGGGTGACTCCTCATGACCTACGATGCCTATGTAGTTCTAGAGTATAGGGACTGCTACTAACGACTTTGCCCAACTGGCGGGGAAGCTGTCATCCCTGCATTCGCTCGATTCTAAATCCTACTTCCAACTGAATTGACTCGGAATACTAAACTGTTCTAAGTTTAACTTATCATGATAACTGACTGAACTGATACTGCTCATAATATGTCTAAAACTACTCTAAAGATATTGAGGCTAATTAAACAGCTAAGTGTTTGGGTATTCACAACCCCCAGGACTCGATAGCAATAATAGCAAAATAATACTACAACTTTGGGGACATAATATGAAAGTATTTATTCAAAATTCATTCTTGTAGGCATTTCATTAAACACTCGATATGCATAGTGTACGCTAAGCATGGGAATAGTTTAAAGCTTGTAGTAATAGTATGATTTCAAATTCAACATCACTAATTATAAATTATATCAGCGAATAACATCATTAAAACATGTGGAGTTCAATAACAACAATAATTTCATGTAAACATGGTATAGAATCAAGATTCATGGGGATTCATGGTTTAAATCGCAAGTAAGATCACAATAACTTGTAATGATCATGACTTTGAATTTAAAATTTTGATTCTTGGACTCCATGGGTGAAAGGGACCCATGGATGAACACTCAACATACCTGGGTTGATGAATTCGTGAGAGTTCTTGGGGTTTTTCTTGAGAATTAATCTTGAATTTTGAAAGGTAGGGCTTATTCTTGAGAGAAAATTAGTTCCTTGGAGAAAAATTATGGGTAATGGGGCACCTAATTCCTCTTTAAGATTTTAATTTTGTGTTTTAGATAGATTTGGCGCAATGGGAAAAGACCAAACGGTCCCTGGAAATTAAATCACGAAACTGAAATTCCTGATTTTTTGCTCCGGCGCGATGCGGTGCTTATCGCGTTGTGCCAGTAGAAAAGGACAATCCCAATTTTGTCCAATGATGCAATGCGGTGCTATTGCGTTATGCCACTAGAAATGAACAATTCTAAACTGGCACCTTGGCGTAACACAGCGCCATTGCAATGCCCCACTGATGCAAAATTGCCCCTTGGCCCGATACGGCGTTATCGCGGTGGTCCACTGGAAAAGGACGAATGTGATTTGGTCATCACTGCGATGCAGCCTTATCATGTTGGGCTACTGTCTATTATTAAAAATTCCATAACTTCTCACCCTGATTATTGGATTAGGGTGAAATCGGTGTCTTTGAAAAGATAATTCAATTTCCTACAATTTGGCGGGTCCTGGTCTGGAAAATTCTTAGAGGAATAAAAGACATGCTCGTTCGAAGTTGACTATAGCAATAGTCTTCCCAAACACTCAATTGATAAGGAATATTTTGATTCGTCTAATAGCTGGAGTTATTAGAGGTCTTAATATACATCAAACTCATTCATAAAACTACCAAAGAGTTATAATGTACTTTGCATGATCTTCAAACATGGCTCTAACATTGGTTTGGATTTTTGAGATATTACAATATCTCCCCCTTGGGAACATTCGTCCTTGAATGAGATTGGTTAAGATGAAAGCACTGAGGAATTTAGATTACATGTTGAACATTGGTGATGAAAACATGATTACATGAGTGAGTCTGAAACATGACACATGACTTAACTGGTTTTGTGAATGCATGACTTACATGAAAATGATATGCAGCTGAAACTGAGCATGGAAAATAGAAATTCTAAGAAAATTGTTACCTTAAGTTAAGTCTAAGTTTGCAGAGAAAATATGAGGGTACTTGGTCCGCATATCTGCTTCTACTTCCCAAGTGGCTCCCTCAACGAACTGATTCCACTAAAAAACCTTTGACTAGGGGAACTTCTTTGTTCCTTAGTCTACAAATTTGTCGATCAAGGATCTCGACTAGAATTTCTTCATAAGAAAGGTTGTTCTGAACATCTATGCTTTCTAAGAGAACAACTATAATTGGGTCACTCATACACTTCTTCAACAAGGAGATATGGAATACTTAGTGCACTGATGCTAAGTCTACAGGAAACTCAATCTCATAAACCACCTTTTCGAAATGGCTCAAAACTTTGTAAGGGCCAACATATCAGGACTAAGCTTCCCCTTCTTACCAAATCTCTTTACCTCCTTCATGGGAGAGATTTTCAGATATACGAAATAATCAATCTCAAACTCAAGATCCTTTCTCCTCACATCTGCATAAGATTTTTGCTAGCTTTGGGCTTCCTTTAGCCTCTCTCAGATTAGCTAAATTTTCTCCAAGGCATCAAACACTAAATCAGGCCCTATCAAAGTGGTTTTACTACCTCAAACCAACCAATCGAAGATCCATATCTCCTTACATATAGAGTCTCAAATGGAGCCATCTGAATACTAGAGTGAATCTTGATATTATTATACGTGAATTTAACTAAAGGCTAGTGGTCATCCCAACTACCATTAAATTCAACTACACACGCTTTCAACATATCCTCAAGGGTCTGAATGGTCCTCTCTACCAGACCATCTGTCTGAGGGTGGAAGGTTGTAGTGAGATGAGCTTGGGTACCAAGACCCTTCGGAAAAGATTTCCAAAACTGGGAGGTAAATTGAGTACCTCTGTCTGAAATAATAAACAACGGAACACCGTACCACCTAACCAACTCTCTAATATAGAGGTTGGTATAGTCCTCGACTGAATAAGAAGTATGGACTGGTAAGAAATAAGCTTATTTATTCATTCTGTCTATGATGACCCAAACTGAATTATATTGACAACGAGTACTAGGCAAACCTGTCACAAAGTCCATGTTCACTTCCTCCTACTTCTAAGTGGGAATACTGAACTCCTGCATAGACCAACTAGGCTTCTGCTGCTTAATCTTAGCCTACTGACAAGTAGAGCACATAGCTACAAACTCTGCAATATCTCTCTTCATCTAACTCCACCAATAGATTTCCCAAAAATCACGGTACATCTTCATATCCCCTGGATGAATCGAGTAACGTGCATCATGCGCTTCTACAAGAATTCATTATCTCAACTCATCAACATACGAAACACACAGTCTACCCTAGCAACATAACACACCATCTCTCTCTTGGGAGAAAACCTCTACTTTCTGATCTCTGACTGACTCTTTCAGCTTCACCAGACTAGGATCCCTATCCTATTTTTCTTTCACTTCGGCAATCAGAGAAGATTCCAAACTATTCTAAACCCAAATGCTACCCTCATCTGAATCAACCAAACAAACACCTAACCTGGAAAGATGATGAACTTCCTGAACTAACTTATTCTTATCATCCTCAGCATGAGCAACACTACCTATAGATAATCTACTTAGGGCATCTGCCACTACATTGGCCTTGCTCGGGTGGTACAAAACACTCATATCATAATCGTTCAACAATTCTAATCATCTCCTCTGATACGATTCAAATTCTTATGTGAAAACACATACTGTAAGATTTTGTGATCTATGAACACATCAACATACACCCCGTACAAATAATGCCTCCAAATCTTTAAGGAAAATACTACATCTGCTAGCTCAAGATCATGGGTAGGGTAGTTATTTTCATGGGGCTTAAGTTTTCTAGATGCATAGGCCACAACCTTACCCCTCTGCATCAAAATAGACCCCAAACCAACTCTGGAAGCATCACTATACACAACAAACCCATCTGAACCATCTGTTAATGTCAAAACTGGGGCTATTGTGAGTCGAGTATTCAACTCCTAAAAACTCTTCTCATAAGAATCTGACCACTGAAACTTAACTTTTCTCTGAGTCAATCTGGACATGGGGGATACAATAGACAAAAACCCTTCAACAAACCACTGATAATAGCCAGTCAAACCCAACAAACTCCTATTATTTAATGGAGAGATGGGTCTTGGCCAATTTTTCATTTCTTTGGTATTTTGAGGATCAATTCTAATTCCATCACAAAAAATAATATGGCCAAAGAAATCTACTGACCTTAGCCAAAATTTGCACTTACTAAATTTAACAAATAACTGATGGGCTCTAAGGGTCTGTAATACTATTCTGATGTGGTCTACATAATCATTTTCGTTATGGGTGTATACAAGAATGTCATCGATGAAGACTATGACAAACATATCCAAGTACTTTTTGAACGCTCAGTTCATCAAATCTATAAAGGTTGTTGGGGCATTAGTAAGACTAAAGGACATGACTAGAAACTTAAAGTGACACTATTAGATTCTGAAAGCTATTTTTAGAATATCACATTCTCTGACTCTGAGCAGATGATAACTGGATCTGAGGTCAATTTTAGAAAAATAACTGGCACCTTGAAGTTGGTTGAATAAGTCATCGATTCTGGGAAGTGGATATTTAATCTTGATTATGACATTGTTCAACTGACGGTAGTCAATACAAAGTCTAAGAGAACTATATTTTCTATGCATGAACAGGACTGGTGCGCCACATACAGAAATGCTGGGCCTGATGAATCCCTTATCAAGGAGATCTTTCAAATGTTCTTTCAACTCTTTGAGTTCGATTGGAGCCATTCTGTATGGCGTACTAGAAATAGGTTGGGTATCTAGAAAGAAGGTCTATCCCAAAGTCAATTTTTCTTTTGGGAAAAACTCTGGGGAGATCTTTAGGGAACACATCTGAAAATTCCCTCACTATTGAAACTGACTCAAGATTAAGAGTCTCAAAATTAGAGTCCTTGACTCGTACAAGATGATAAATACACCTCCTGGATATCATTTTCCTCGCTCTAAAGTATGAAACAAGCTGACCCCTAAGCACTGTAGTACTTCCTCTCCATTCAAGGACTAGTTTATTTGGAAAATAAAAATGAACTACTCTATTTCTACAATCAACTAAAGCATAGCATGAGTAAAGCTAATCCATGCTGAGAATAATGTCAAAATCCATCACCTCTAACTCCACGAGATCAACTAAACTAACTTTTTGAACACTGTAACCGGGTAGTTCCTGTATACCCATTGGGCTACGGTAGACTTACCTACAGGGGTAGACACTGAGAAAGGCTCTACTAAGATTTTGAGATTGATTTTGAAGTTGATGGATATATAAGGGGTTACAAAAGAAAGAGAAGCTCCGGGCTCTAGTAAAGCATAAACATATAAATGAAAGACTTGTAACGTACCAGTAACCACATCAGGAGAACTTTCTTGATCTTGTCAGGACTGAAGTGCATAAAGACTATTCTGACACTAAACACTAGTAGCACTGGAGGTAGTGCCCTGCTTAGTCGGGGGGCAACTAGAACTGATGACTGATGAGACTAACCCTGTTGGTGCAAATCCCTTCCTTTCTGAGAAACAACCCGATATTCTCGAATCTGATAGCCAGGATTTCCACACCCAAAGCATACATCACTTCTAGCTCTACACTAACCCTGATAGTTTCTACCATATTTCTAGCAAAGAGAATTTGTACGACCATTATTTATATTGCCTTTGGACTTAGAGCCTGGGGGACTTAGAGCCTGGGGCCCTATCCCGATTGTCATTTCTGAACCTTGGTATAGGGGAACTAACTAAGGATAGGGTAGAAACTGAAGATTTTTGAAGGAATTGAGGATGGTTACCACCCTCTAACTTTGGCTAAGTAAAATTAAAGCTACCTATTCTAGTCCACTTGTTATCTCTCTTCGTCTCCTTATTCTTCTACTCTTAAATCTGTTGAGCATGGACCATAAGCCTGGATATGTCCATATATTTAATCAATATTATAGTCCTACACTCCTTGATCACACTGTCAGATACCCCAGACACAAACTTGCTCATCCTAGACCAGCTATAAGCTACCACATAAGGAGCACACCTAGCTAGCTGAGTAAACTTAAGAGAATACTCTTTCACACTCTATAGGCCTTGCATCTGCACCTCTATCCCCTTTTTACTGCTTAAACCAGGTATGGGCTACTTCCTACAGCTGGTAAGCAGCCAAGTCAGCACTCTCACTAGAATTCACCCCAATAATGTTTGTTACCTTCTGGAGCATGTCTAAGAAATCCTTTGGATCCTCTTCAGATTTAGATCTCAAAAATAGGAAAGGATTCACTCGAGTAAAGTCCCGATCCTAACAGTGGCAGTATTAGCCACTGGGTCCACCAGGACAGTGGCTAGCTGGATATTTTGAGCTGCTATAGAGTGAGGTAGAGTACTAGATACAACTCTAAACTCTACATGAGAAATACGCTTGTTCAGGGGATCTTCCTGAACAGGCGGAGGTGCTGGCTGGTTTATTTCTTTTTTCATTTGTCTTTCTGGGGGGCATGTTATGTAAATGGAAGAAAGAATAGAATAGATAGAGAGTTTAACATAAGATCATGCTCAGTCGTACGACATGAACACTGAAAAAAGGGAAACTTTTGTTAAAATGCCTTGTAGCCTCTTGTTCATAAGTGTGGCGCGCTTAACACTCATGGACAAGACTCTACTTGACATGGATTTTAGACTTCCTAGGATACTTTAAAACCTTAGGCTCTGATACAAGTTTGTAACACCCCGAGAGTACACCCTGGGTGCCACACGGTGCTTATAGTTCTGAGGAACCACAAGCTAACCCATGAGCTGGTACCTGCTGTAAGCACTAAACAAAATTGATAATAATAGATCATATGCAGAATTTAACTGAGGGTGCCACAAAGTTTTAAATTATAGTTATGATAAAGTATGTAAAAAAAAACTAATAATACTGAATAAACGTCTGATAATGATAACTGGAAATTGAAGACTGACTAACTATCTGTACTAGTCTGAAAAACCTCTACTAAATCTAAAGGAATAACTGAAATAAATAAACTATGTCTTCTAAATATGAGGACTTACGACTGCTACAGCAGATAGTTTGGAATGTCTATACACGGTCTGGGATCTGAGCGTCCGAACCTATGATATGATACATCATAGCATAAGAAACTAGTATGTGATCAGTACTTTGAATGTACTGGTATGCTAAATGGAGTAGGCTGATATGCATGGTTTCATATATAGGAGTTATAACTGACTGAATAAATAGCATGAAGTATTGAATAATATGCATGAAATATGTAAATACTGAGAATGAATGACCAAGCATAAAACACATTCTAGATATAGTCTGTGAATTGAAATCTTAAAATTTGATAACTGAATAACTGATATTTGTATGCTATGGTCAAACGAAACTAAAACTGAATTACAGAGCTAATTACTAGACTAACATGTGAGAGCTATTATCTAACTAACATGCCTCAGTGAGTAATTTGGGGTCCAACCTGTGACCCTAGTTGGAAAGGTGTCAGTACCGTGTCATGGGTACTAATACTGTTATATGGATCCACTATACTGATGTCCTAAAGGACCAGGGTGTCAAGCCTAAACTGACAGGTGACACCTGAGAGGTAGTCAAGCTTGAACTAACAGGTGACTTCTCATAACCTATGCTGGCTATGTAGTTTTGGAGTACAGGGACGACTCTGCTTAACTGATGGGGAGTCTGCCATCCCTGCATTCGCTCGATGCTAAATCCTACTCCCAACTAAACTGACTCAGAATACTGAACTGTTCTAATATTAACTGATCATTATAACTGACTGAACTGATATTGCTCATAACATATTTGAAACTATTCTGAAGATATTGAGGTTAAGTAAACATCTAAGTGTTTGGCTATTCAAAACCCTCAGGACTCGATAGCAATAATATCAAAATAGTATTAAAGCTTTGGGGACATAATATGAAAGCATTTATTAAAAATTCATTCTTGTAGGCATTTCATCAAACAATTGATATGCATAGTGTAAGCTAAGCATGGGAATAGTTTAAACCTTGTAGTAATAGTATGATTTCAACTTCAACATCACTAATTATAAATTATATCAGCGAATAACATCATTAAAATGAGTGGGGTTCAATAACAATAACAATTTCATGTAAAGATGGTATAGAATCAAGATTCATGGGGATTCATGGTTTATATCGCAATTAAGATCACAATAACTTGTAATAATCATGACTTTGAATTTAAAATTTTGATTCATGGACTCCATGGGTGAAAGGGACCCATGGATAAACACTTAACATACCTGGGTTGATGAATTCGTGAGAGTTCTTGGGGTTTTTCTTGAGAATTGATCTTGAATTTTGAAAGCTAAGGCTTGTTCTTGATAGAAGATTAGTTCCTTGGAGAAAAATTATGAGTAACGGGGCACCAAATGCCCCTTTAGGGTTTTAATTTCGTGTTTTGGACGGATTTAGGGCCATGGAAAAAGACCAAATGGTCCCTGGAAATTAAATCGCGAAACTAAAAATCTCAATTTTTGGCTAGGACGCGATGCGGTGCTTATCGCGTTGTACCACTATAAAAGGACAACTGACATTTTGTCCAATGGCGCGACGCGGTTCTATTACATTATGCCACTGGAAATAAAAAATTCTAAACTGGCACAACACGACACCTTCACGATGCCCCACTAATATGAAATTTCCCTTGGCATGCGTGGCATAACCGCAGTGGTCCACTGTAAAAGGACGAACGTGATTTTGGCCATCACCGCGATGCGGCCTTATCACGTTGGGCTATTGTCTCTTACTAAAAGTGCCTTAACTTCTAACCCGAATATCAGATTAGGAGAAACTAGTATCGTTGGAAGGCTAATTCAATTTCCTAAAATTTGTGTGGTCCTGGGCTGGAATATTCTTAGTGAAGTAAAATACATGCTCGTTTGAAGTGACAATACCAATATTCTTCCCAAAAACTCAATCGGTAAGGAATATTTTGATTCATCTAATAGATGGGAGTTATTTGAGGCCTTAATATACATCAAACTCACTAATAAAACTACCAAAGATTTATAATGTACTTTGCATGAGCTTGAAACATGGCTCTAACATTGGTTTGGATTTTTAGGGTATTATAACCAGTGTCTAGAGCATGGAAGGATCAGGTCCCCGGTGGATACGAAAGAAGACCCTGAGTCATATGATCAAGATACGACTCATGTGGATGATTCATAAGAAGAACACAAATTTGAAGACAACGAGATGAGTTACAGTAATGCATAAGACTTGCATAGTATGACTGGCAAGAAGACCTTACGAGTGGACGAGCAAGTCGTACCTTATGCCTACGTTACTTGTCCTATTCCATTTTAGTTAGTATTTATTTTCTAGGGTTTACACGTATCCCAATTACACTCCTATGATGTTTTTAAGTCCTATTATGTATGGGTAATTCAGTTTTCCTATTTTATTTAGGATTTGATTGTTCTAGAGTTTTCCTATTTTATTTAGAAGTTAATTTCTTGGGCTTTCCTATTTTATTTAGGATTTAATTTTTGTAATCTATAAATACCCTTTAGGCTTTGTTTATTTATTAATCCATATATTAATACATTCAAATATTGATTATTCACATATTCAGGGATAAGCCCTTGGGGGGCTATCCTATACTCTTATTATTTTTGCTTTGTTATTTAATTTAAGGTTTTGGGATTTATTATTTTATTATTTTAATATTGATTTTTTAATTTTGTCTATGGATTACATGATTGATCTCATAACTATGAGCGGCTAATTCCCTCAGCTAGGGTTATGAAAACCCTGGCAGATTAACGAAGTAGATGAAGTGCTAATTCATTCAAGATAAATATTCTTGCATTTATTGTGATTGTCTTCAGTTAAATTGATTCCTTAGTGGTGGCCAATGTTAATAATCGTCTTTATTCACTACATGCTTCAAAAAAGAGGTAGAGATTAGCAAAATACATCATAGTAGTAATTTAAAACCCCCTTCCATCAAATAATTTCCACCTTCTCATCTAATCAACTTAAGACCCAAGAGGTAGTAGTTAATCTGAGATATAGGGCAAGGGCTAGTAGTGAGACACTCTTAGACTCACAAAGTAAAGAGTGAGATTTTCCAATAAGTCCACAAGACAGTTGGTGATACATAACTTGTCGGATTCTTCATGTAAGGCATTGGAATATTTTGACAATGTACGATAAATATGTAGAGTTGAGAAGCAAGGGGGAACACAGGTCTGGTATTCGTCTAATATTATTTACAACCAAGAGCAACCAATTTTTTTCTCTATTACTATTTTAGCAAATCCCTCTTTTAATTTTACGCATTGCCCGCTGATTTCAACAAGTTTAATTCATATTTTTTGCCTATTCCCTGTGGGATCAACCCCAACCTATTTAAGTTACTATGTTTGACTATGACCGTTTTATCCTTCTAAGGAGGTGTATTTTGGGCGTTATCAAATTTTGGCGTCGTTGTCAGGGAATACGGTCTCAAATTCTTGATTGAAGTTATTGGAGTTATTGGGTTTTATTTTCTTTTGTTTTTTTTATTTTGTTGACCTACACTTCTTGAGATGACAGTCGGGCTAGAACAAGTAAAAAGTGATGATGAATCCTTATTTATTAATCCTTTTCCTTTTGATATGGTGTCTTAATGCAGGAGCAAGATCATTATATTATTGGAACATAATTAAAGCATGCTTGACACATTGTCACTCCTAGAAAAAGAAAGATAAGATTATTTTCAAAAGGTTGGTAGGTTTGGCTTAGATATCTTCCACTTACAAGTACAGTTGGATGCAAAAGTTGTTGTAACACCCAGCAACCTAGTTATGGGTAGTGTGAGACTGAAAGAATTCTGAAAAGGCAACTTGATGAGCTAAAATTGAAGGAGTCAAAAATTGCTCATGCTCTTGTGGATATTGTCACTCTTAAGGAGAGCATATTAGAGTTATGTGGGGATGTAAAGAAGAATGCAGATCCTAAGTTGGGGCATGTTTGGCCTCATTCAAAATATTTTTCCACATTATATTTGGATAGTAAGATATAAATCGAGCCATCAGAGACTGTAGAAGAGTGCAAGGAGGAAGAAACTTATGTTTAGATTCTTGAATTTGCTGAGCCAGAATTAAAGAACTACATTCCTCATGTAAAGGACAAGAAGTACACTATGCCACATCTATTTCTTGGGTCCTTTATTTTCATACCTCCGCCCCATGATCATAATGGAAAATTAGAAAAACAATTAGGTGAGAAATTCATAAGCTTAAAGTGGAAAGAGAAAATTAGAGGCTAACTCTTGGGCTACCTTGATGAAGTCTGAGTAATCAAGGTACCTATGGGCTTGTTGGGAAAGTCTGAGTACCCAACCAAGTCCGGTCATGCCGCGATGTAAAATTAGGCACTGCTTGGGAGACAACCCAAGGTATTTTGTTGTTTGTATTAGTATTCATGATTGACATCAGATCTCCGCACCTATGGTGCCACAGGTATTTTTCTAACTCTTTTGTTTTTGCTTAATGCATCGGGGATAATGAATAATTTTATGTTGAGGGTGGGGCTACTTGTGGGTCTAGCTGTCCTCTTGGGGTTTTTGTTGCCATATCTTTTTTCCCCGGAGTCTTGGTCCTAATAAAGTTGAAATGTTTAGGTGTATTGTGTTTTGTTTTGTGATGTTTTGTGGTTAACTAGGAGAAAAATAAGTATCTAGCGTAGTTGACATATTTTTGTTAATTTTTGAGATAAAAATTATACCCCTTCAATAGCTTGTTTTTGAACTATGTGATATGTATATATATGTGATTATTGTGAATCTTGTAATAGCATTAGAATTAGGGACATGATAATCATTCCTAACAATTGCATGAATCAGATAGGTAATAGCTTATGATGTACCTCTGTGCCATATGTGTGTGAGATACTACCTGGTTTCCTTTGTGTGTTAAATCCAGAACTTTCCCGGTTAGTCTTGCCTAGGTTGTAGGATAGTCAGTTGGGAAAGGATCATAGGCCATTTTTGTGTTTAGTCCACTTTTAGCCTAAATGACCTTCCCATTGTGAAATAGCATTCCTTGATCCCTGTTTTGAGCCTTATAGCCTATTTTTTTGTTACACCTTTCACTTTTCCATTTTTGTTACAATCAACCTATTTTGGCCCTAATCCTCCTTGGATATTATGCACTTTAACTAAGGCAAATCGCCTAAGCTGAGGGAGGTTATCATAGGGTGCGTGATGTAAAATGGGTATGAAGAAGGGTTAAATAAGAGAAATTAAAGTAACATTGGGTGTGATAGGAAAAGAAAAGAAAAAGAAATAGAAAAAATTATGAAAATTGTAAAAAAGAAAGAATAAAAAAACCACACCCAGCCTGAATGTGCTTTATAATAAAAAAGAGAAATAATGGTGGAAATAAAGTAAAAATTGGTTAATGTGTGGACCCCAATGTTATTGTAGTGGCAAGGAGGCATAGTCACTTATATCCATATATTCCACACCAGCCCCAAGCCTATATTACAAGCCGAGAAAAGTTCTATAATAATCCTAACTTGACTGTCTGAAAGCTAAGGTAAAGAAACTAAGAGCAAGCCTATGGTATTTGACAGACACTGATTGGAACTTCTTGAGTGTGAGTGTCTGTTGACCATCCTTGCATTGACATGTATTATTTCATTTGAGTGAGTGGGACTTCTTTGTTATGAGGGCGCATGAGTCTTATTGCTAGTTATTTACTTATTTGGATAGTGTAACTTGTATATATGCAACATTGTTTGTTGCTAATGTAATGTCGTAGCTTGATTCCTTTGTTTCACATTATTGTGCTTCATTAATACACATAGTTGGTTTTAAAATGATTGAACTTGGAAAGGTAATATGTTTTGAGCTAAAATTGATGATTGACTACCATAGTGACCCGACCCGACCCGGGACCTTGTCGTAATGGGCATCCCAAGTTCAACTAGGACTGGGGACCACCCTCTTACCCAACCCAACCTCCAATTGCTCGCCCTGATTTGATTGATTTTTAAGCATATAACAAGATAGCATAACTATCCAATTCTGGACTCTGGGATAGGTCTAAAACCGAGACCAATCCAACCGAGTTCAACCGTCCAAACCCATCTGATAACCAAGTGAAACCATACACCAATGCCAATACTAAGGCTGACACCAATACCGATCTCGACCCAATACCAATGCCAATACTAAGGCTGACACCAATACCGATCCTACCCATACCAACCCATACTAGTTCCATAAGTCTCTAACCAAGTGAAAACCAATAACCGGTTGAGACATGCCCCCAACCATAGCAAAAACTAATATCCATAAAATAACCAAATTATGTATAAACATCCATGAAAGAAATGTAGCCTTTCGGAATATGAAATCTTACCACTTCAATCTAATAACTGATCCTAAAGTCGAACACTAAACAGGAGGAGTTAAATGACTGATTCATGAATCGTGTAGGGATATAGCCTCCCAAAGATGGATTAGCAAGTAAACGCTAGAAAGAAACTCAGGATAAGGATAAAATAATGTCATCCAGTAAAACCAAGTAAACCAAATATATGCATACAAACCATACATATATATAACGATATCGGGATAGGAAACCGGGTTTAGCATGCATTTAAAGAAATTAACCTGGGTATGTGTAGCTTAGCCATTATAAAACCATCCAAGGGATATATGGGTCCAGTGTAACTCCCTGAACCGACCCCGGTGTATGTAGCCGCATGAATCTATCATACCATAAAAGTAGGAGATTCCTAAGTACCCTTCCCTCTCCATGATAAATTTGTACAGCGTACTTAGAGTATTCCCATGGACATTGTATCATATATGGTTTCCATGACCTCCTCTCATGTCGGCAAACATGAGTTTTTAGTGTCCTTCCATTGGAATTGCACCTTCACGGTTAGCTATCACACCCCACTATTATTTTCAAGTTAAAACCATTTCTATCCAGCCAAACCATTTGACCATTATTGTTAACCAAGGCTATCATTAGTGGTATCGTCATACCAACTATAGATTGCAAGAAATGTCTTTATCTAACCTTTAATGTAGAGGCATTACCATGTATCCATGATCAACATTATCAAGTCAACTTGGGGGAATCCCATGTACCCCACAAAAGTTTCATTATTAAGTTTGCTTGGGGGAATTCTATGTACCCCACAAGTTGTTCATTAACTATGTTTACTTGGGGGATTCCAATGTACCCCACAAGGATGTGTAATTAACCATAACCATGACCACCAAACCTTACCATTTTAACCATTCCAAACCATTTATACCATTTAGGGTTCCATTACCAAATCAAACCATGCAATGGTTCTATTAAAGTCCACCAATATAGTAAAAGCATTCTTATAGGCATTTAATCAAACATGCTGAGGGCATTGATGAGTGGTGATTTTACCACTCATTATCACTCTTTATTCATGCATATTTCCTTGTTTTGAATGAATAAATAAGACATAGTTTTGATTAAATGAACTAATATCCACTCTTTGCAGGTATAAGAGTTGAAAAAACAGAGAGATGTAGAGTAGAGCTTGAAATGATAAAAAAAAAGAGCAGAAAAAGTGTAGCTAATGACCTGTAGTGGAAGATCTTCAGTTACCGTGGATGCGGCCCAATGGCCGTGGTCGTGTTCAATTAAGATGGTCAACCAACCATGACTACAGAAGTTAATCGCAGTCGCGTAGCTGCGATCGCAGATAGACCTACATAATCGCGGCTTGACGGAGATATTTAGCCCAAGGGCAAAATTATAATTACACGTGCTAATCCCAATTTGAACAAAAAGACTCAAACCCTAATTTCATAAATCATTCATTCCATAACATTCCTTCTTCCCCAATTTTCATAGGTTTTTGGCTTGAGACTTTGTAGCCTCCACTTTTGGAGAAGAAAATATTATGTAAATTTTGGAAGAAGAATACATTGGAGACTTTCTAAGTGGAAGATTTGCTCACTTCCATTGTTGATATTGTGGGAAAGACAAGTCTGAAGTAACATTCTCTTAGATCTTCTATAACTTTGATTCAATGGAGATTATGGGTATATCTATGTTTATTTATCTTATGTGTTACTAAATCTCCCTCTTGGGTTTATGTGTGAATAGGGGTTAAAGTATGTATGGGTTGTTACTGTTAGCATCTATTTGGTAGTTTATGTTTATGGGTTCTATTATTGCTATGCTATTTTGGTTGGGATTTGATGGGTGAAAGCTCCAAATACCCACATGGGTTTGATGAATGAAATCTCCAAGCTCTAGAAAGTTCAATGCTATCTTTGAAAGAAGGGTTTTGGATGAACTTTAGGAATCCATATCATTTTCGAAAGAGGTATATGGGGACCAAATCAATGATAGATAATTATGTGTGTCATTTTCTAAATTTTTATTATCTTAGACATAAGGGTGAATGTGAGGTTAACTATACCATGGGGGTTATCCTAGACATAGGGATGCCTTGATTAAGGTTGTGGTTACTAAATATTGGACACACTAATTAGGTATTCGAAAGAATCAACGGGTGAAAGTTTGATGTTTTGTTGAAAGGCTAACATCACAACCTATAACCAAAGCGTGCCCATATTTGAATTACTAAAATGATGTTGATAATTAGATCCCATATGTCACTCCTTTAGTAACGCATAATCTAAAGATTCGTTCATATTTTCAAAAATCTAATTATTCATAGCCCCGAATTACACTAGAAAATTCCAAAAAGAAACATTAGTATAGGAACTCACCTCCCCCATGTTATCTTTTTGTAACATTTGTTTGAATTTAATTTGTATCTATCATCTCAAATTAATTTGATGGCCACTCACATTGTTCCTCATGGATTCAACCCCGACTCCAAAGTTAAGTAAATATATTGACGATGACCACCTTGCACTTAATTGACATGTAAGTTGAGAATTATCAAAAATGGCGCCGTTGACAGGAAACAATTTGCCGTATTAAGTTAGTTTGAAATCTTAGTTACTTTCTTGAATTCAAGCTTGTAAATATTTGCTTGTGCTTTTTCTTTGTAGGTAGATTTTATTTTATTTTTACTTTTCTTATTGGTATCTTCTAATGATTATGTGTTGAATGATTGAAAGTCATACCGTGACCCCCCATGTTGGTATTGTTATGGACCACAATTCAAGAGAGATTATAAGTATGCTCCCCGGGGAGAGATTTTACCATCTCAATTTGATTGGGAGTATCGTTGTCCTATGTGTGGCGGTCTATAAGGACATTGGAACGAGTGTCCAAACACCCCTCCCCCTATTATACTAATTGAATTGCTAGTTCTTTCTATGATTTTATTAGGCCATATGATGAGAAATCGGAAGAACAATGCACTGAGTCCAGTAGCTGCGACCCAAGGTTACTAGCTATCTTAGATCAGGTAGATGCAATGGGGGAGAATATGGAATACATGTACCAATAATGGACAAGTGTCAAGAAAGAACTATTGGGCAAAGAAGAAAAGGTTGAAACTATCACTACCTTACCCACTGCTCAATAAGAGTGTTACCATGATGAGAAACCAAGCTATGATGATGGGCTTGGTAGCGAAGATTCCTCAATTACTTCCCAATCATCCGACTCATAGGAGGACAAGAAGCCATAATAATGGAAATAATACTAGAGTCAAAAGAAGAGGCAAAGCAAACCTCTTATGATGATTCTAGCTCATTTTGATGTGACAATGCTTTGGAGGAAGCTAACCCAAAGGTAGGTGTTGGGCCTTATTCAACCCACTCTTTAATATTGGGCATAGAGGATGTGATGATAATCCATTCTTTTGACCAAATGGAGGATTGTGGGTAGGTAGAGCCTGACTCTATTATTTTGGAGTCTGTCATTCTGAAGGAGCGCATAGAGCCCCTCCCTTTAAAGGCCAAGATGCTCAACTTATGTGGTACAAGGAATGGCTTATTGATGTACTTACTTTCACCCAAGGAGTGACTCCGAAATATCGATGTGAAGTTGGGTAAAAATTTTAAGTCTTCAAAATGGTGAGATCGGAGCTTTCTTTCCATTTTACCACCTCTTCCAAGTTTCATCTTGGAAGATTTGAAATTTTTTATCCCTCTGCCACTTATTGCATATTGAGCAAAAGTTGGGATGGAGATTCAATTTTTTTTAAGTGGAGATACAAAGGAAAGAAGTGAAACAGCGACGTTAAACTAAGCACTAGATGGGAGGCAACCCATCACACCATGAAAAGTGGCCCGTATCCATTAATTTACGTATGATAGGGTAGATTTTGATTTTTGTTGTTGGTGGTGTGCATGCATAGTCCATAATGTATTAGTGCTTAGGGGAATTTTGGTTGAATTTTGAAAGAAGAGATGTGTGAATTTGGAAAATGGACTCAGTAGGACACGCAGAAACCTCAGATGCTTGGTCTCAGTTACCGCGATCGCAAACTGTACCTCCGCGATCACAGACCATGCCTCCATAATTACGAAGACCATATGACTGCGATCTAACTTACACTACAATCGTGGTGAATTCAGATTAAAAATACCATCTGACTGCCATGCACCCATGCACTTTAGTTTTAAATTTTATCATAATTTCCCTCAAATTTGTGGCCTCTCAAGAGTATCCAAGGTTTCATTTCCAACCTTTTCCATTAATTACCTAGTACTCAGCAATAGAATGGGAGACTTAGAAGAATCCAGAGCCTTGCTTCTGGAAATCCACTACCAATATTTCAAGAACCTCCTAAGGTCCAAGCTACACCTAGAACGGAGTATTATTATGGACAAAGCCTCAGTGAAGTTCACAGAATTCCTTGATAGAATTTCTGCTATCAGGGAACATGCTCCAGGAATTCCCCAGGGGCTAGGATAATCCTCCACTACTCGCCATCCATATGTGGCTCAGTCCAACTATGAAATATATTAAGAGAAGCTGCAGAAGCAAGGTGCTAGGGTCTTCAGATTAGAAAGAGCATATTCAACCATAGCAATGTCTCACAGGACCCTCCGGGAGTCACAGGAAAGGTTGTTAAGAGGGAAAAGAAGAGAGAAAAATTCTTCACCAAGTTATGAAGAGAGGTAAAGAGCATCTTCAAGGTGCTTAAGCCTACAGAACAACTACCTTTGTCAAGGAGCGGCAGTGATGATGGAGCCACTGCTAAGGGGTCTGATGCTAATGACAGTGGAGACGATACAGGGTATACCAGATATGATAAATCTAATTTAGGGAGCATCCTTTACTTTTACCTTTCTAACTAGACGGTGGGGGCACTGCCAATTTTTCAGTTGGGGGTGCCTATCCCTATAGTTGTATTGTGGGGATGTCTTTGGGTAGTGTTTTGGATGACACTCTGGATATTATTTTTATTGTATTTTGAGATGCTATATTTTTGGGTACTCTAATCGTACCCATGCTTTTGGATTATTATGGTTTTATTTTATTTAAGTTTTAGTTTTCTATAAGTACTTTAAATTTTATTATGGATCTTAGTGATGTTGGGACAAATATGCAGGGGAATTTTAAGTACCCATAGCACAACTATTAAAGATGCAAGGGGAAGCCTGAGTACCTATGGAATTTTAGTTTGTTTTGTAAAGTTGGGATCAGATTTTATACCATTTGCGAAGTCTGAGTAGCCATAAGGTTAGCTTGGTCGTTGACCCAAGATATGAGACTAAGGCTTTGGTTGTAGCCATAGTTTAGCAATTTGCATATGGTGCTATAGAAAATCAAGAACCCTCCCTCTATCCAAAATTTTTGAAAAATCAAGAGCATAGACATGAGCAATGTTGTAACAAATCCTTTTCTCTTTTTGGGGTTCCATAAATTTTTGACTTGTGAATAGTGATAAATACTCCAATTGTGTCTCTCGTGGGAGGGACATTTAAGCTCCCTTGGCTAAATTTTGCATGACATGTACAGTGAGCTACTTGATATTCGAATACTTGTGTTATCTATAACTTGCCCTATTAGTCTTTCAAAACTAATTTTGACCGTACTTGATTGGAGAAATGATCTTAGGCCCTCTTTGTAATTTTGGAACCCACTCTAGCCTAAAAAGCCTTCCCATACATAATAGAAATCCCTAGTTACCCATTTTGAGTTTTTGGACCTTTCTTTGGTAAACACATTACAAGCTGTGAACCATTATTTTATTCATCATTTGAACCATACCCTCTTAGAACTCAAAAATACAATTTGAGGCTAAAAGCCTAAGTTGGGATAGTAAAGATAGATGGAAGTGAATTTGGGGCCGCGAAGTATTAGTGAAATGCCAAATGTGCCTAAGTGTTGAAAATCAATGTTTATAAAAAAAAAAAAGGATCCCATAAAAGAATGACTTGCACAAAAATGCAAGAAAATAATAGTAAAAGGAAACTAGGGAACAAAAGGAGAAAAAGATAGTCATGAACAAAGAAAGAAAATAAAGAAGAGTGACCCTTAGTCAAAAGGAGGGGTATTGTAAAGTGTGATGTAGATGTTCAAGGTAGGGTGTAACCAAGTTCCCTAAATGATATCCTACCCTAACCCAAGCCTACATTACAAGATTAGAAATTCCTTTGAGATCTCCAACTATTTACCTTCTTATGTAGTGGTGATTGAAAATAGGGGCAAGCTTATGGTATAACATTTGTTGCATTGAGATTTCTTTTGTGAGAAAGAGAGTTTTTGCACTTAAATTTCCTTGATGTATGATTAGTAGTTTGGTGTGTGAAAAGTCCTTTTCTTGCGAGAATTGGCATGTGAATAAGTTGAGGTGGGTGACTTTGTCACCTCTCAAACAATGAGACAAATGGAGTATAATTTGACTGTAGTCAAGAGGAAGCCACCTCTAGAGTATTATCCTTTGTTTCTTGATTGCTTTTTACTATCTTATGCATTCTTTGAGTATTAACCTTTGTTGCTTAAGACTTTGTAGGCTCCACTTTTGAAAAATAAAATATTGTATAAATTTTGGGTGAAGAATACATTGGAGACTTTCTAAGTTGAATATTTTCTCACTTCCATTGTTAATATTGTGGGAGAGCCAAATTTGAAGTAACATTCACTTAGATCATCTACAACTTTAATTCAATGGATATTATGGGTATATCTATGCTTGTTTATCTTATGTGTAGCTAAATGTCCCTCTTGGGGTTGTGTATGAATAGAGCTTAAAGTGTGTGTGGGTTGTTATTATTTGAATCTATTTGGTAGTTCATATTTATGGGTTCTATTATTGCTTACTATTTTGGTTGGGATTTGATGGGTGAAAGCTCCAAATAACCACAGGGGTTTGATGAGAGAAAGCTCCAAGCTCTAGAAAGTTCAATGCCATCTTCCAAAGAAGTGTTTTGGGTGAAATTTAGGAATCCATATCATTCTCGAAAAAGGAATATGGGGACCAAAGAAATGATAGACAATTATGCTTATAGTTTGATAAATTTTCACTATCTTAGACATAAGGGTGAATGTGAGGTTAAATATGACATGGGTGTCATCCTAGACATAGGGATGCCTTGATTGAGGTTGTGGTTGCTAATTGTTGGGCACACCCATTAGGTATTCGAAAGAATCAATGGGTGAAAGTTTGGTGTTTTGTTGAAATCTTAACATCAAAACCTATAACCAAGCCTACCTATATTTGAATTACTAAAGTGATGTTGATAATTATCTCCCACATGTCACTCCCTTAGTAATGCTAATCCCAAGATCCGTGCATAATTATTAAAACTCTAATTATTCGTAGCCCCAAATTTACACTAGAAAAGTCCAAAAAGGAACATTAGTGTAGGAACTCACCTCCCCAATTTTATCTTTTTTGTAACATTTTTTTAATTTAAATTGTATCTATCATCTCGAATTATTTTGGTTGCCACTCACATTGTTCCTCGTGGATTCGACCCCGACTCCAAAGTTGGGTAAATATATTGATGACGACCATAGTGTTTCCAAAACCAAATCCAATTACCATTTAACCATTCCCATGCAACCAATTGTCTAAACCACTATTAAAGCATGTAAAAGCATAATTAAAACATGGGAAAACCATAACCAAACATTTAATACCAAAACCCCAACACATATTTGAAAACCCCAAAACCATAAAATAATCATGCCATGAAAACATTGTATAAAACATGCCTTTTGTTGGAACTAACAATGAGGGAGGAGTAACTTGCTTTAGATTAGAAGATAATGGATAGAAATCACCCAAACAGGCCCCAAATTGCTCCTCTAGATGAAACCCTAGTCTTCCTTTACCCAAAAGCCTTAGAGAGAATTATAGAGTGTTTAAGAGATTTTCTAAGTGTTTAATAATAGAATAATAGGGTTAATAACCTCCCAAGTGTGTTAGAGGCCGTGGGGCCTTAATAGGTTTAGTGAGAAAATGTCCAGATTACCCCTACTTAAATTGCATAAAAGTCTTGTCATAGGGTACAACTGTCCCATACCGGTTGTACCCTCCAATACGAGTGGTACCCATTATTCATACCCTAGGACTACCCCTGGATCTAACATTGTCCAACATATGACTTACCCAAACCAAATTGTGTCCTACTTTCATGACCCAAACCAGGGCCGAGACGTAATGGTCATCCCAAGTCCAACCGAGACTGTGGATTGGCCCTTTTACCTAACCCAACCACCTCATGTAGCCTTAGATGAGCTGAATTTTGTGAATATAACAGGATTATACAAATGCTCTCATGAAAACTCTGCGATAGGGTCACAACCGTGACCGACCCAACCGAGTCCACCCATATTAAACCAACCATCCAACCATACCATATCAAACAAAAGAGGATAACAAAACAAAATAGGATAATCAATCCCAAAATGTAATACGATAGAACATCCAACAATATCGTCTAATGATGTCAGCCCCAATACCAATACTAATGCCAAGGCCGACACTAATACTGATTCCGCCCATACCAACCCTTAAAAGTACGACAAAGTCTCTAACCAAAAGAGTAAAAATATTTGGTTGGGACATACCCCCAACCATGGCCAAAGCTAATGTCCAAGATAAAGTCAAAACATCTAACAATATCCATAACATGAAAAGATGCCTTCCGAAAGGATAGAAGCTCACCACTTTAGTCCAAATTCTTTCCCCGAGTCAATCACTAGGTAGGAGAAGTCAAACGGTGGGTTCCTAAATAGCACGGGTATAAAGCCGCCAGTAGACGGGTTAGAAAATAACCGCTAGCATAAACTCAAGATAAGGGTAAAATAATGCCAGTTATAAACCATGTAAATCCATCCATAATGCATACAACCATACATATATATAAGTTCCAGGAAAGGGAACCGAGTTTAGCATGCCTTTAAAACCATTACCTGGGCTGTGTAGCTTGGCCTTCCTAACCATCCACGAGCGATATAGGCTTAGTTCTCTCTGCTGAAAGGGCCCAAGTGCATGTAGATGCACGACCAGGAAATATCCCATGGGATAACTAGTACATCCCCCAATTTAAAATGTGATACACACACATAGTCATCAAGACCCCTCATATCAGCAAATATGAGTTTCCAGTTTTGGTCCCCCCAGAACCGCCACCTTCTACGGATTTGCTATACACCTCGCCATTAAGGCCTAATTAAAACAGTTTCCAAGTAATCAAACCAATCCATTTACCATTTTATAAATCAAGGCTAATATTAGTGGTATCGTCATACAACCCCAGTACTTGCAAGCAATATCCACAGCCAAACCATTAAGGTTAAGGGGACTTTCAAGTGCCCTTTCCATTTACCATATTAACTTGTGATTCTTCCATATTCCCCAAAATCATAATCAATTAGCCTTAAACCTTTTTAAAGCATTAATACATAAGCTAAAAACAAGTAATAGTTCCATTAAAAGATGTCAATACAATGAACAGACCTTTATAAACATTTTATCAAACACCTTGGGGGCATAATATAACTAAAACCAATTATAATGACCATTAAACCATAACCATGCAATCCAATTGTCCAAAACAACCATTAATGTATATAAAAGCATTGTTAAGATTGTGGGAAACCATAACCAAGCATTTAATATCAAAACCACCCAAGTAATAGTTGAAAACCATAATCATGAAACAGTAAAATCATGAAATTAATCATATAAACTATTGCCTTTAGTTGAAATTACAATAAGGAAAGAGAATCATGCCCTAAACTAAGAAAGATGATGAAAGAAAATCACCAAAGCAAGTCCCAAAGCAATCCCTTAGTTTAAACCCTAGCTTCCTTGCCCTAAAAGTTCTTGAGAGAATGATTGGATGTTTAGGAATAGTTTCTAAGTGTTAAAGAATAGAACAATAGGGTAAATAACCTCTTAAGTGTAATAGAAATCATGTTTTCTAATTAGGGTTAGTAGGGAAATGTCCAGAATACCCCCACTAAAGTTGGACAAAATCCCATCCTAAGGATACGACTGACCCTTATGAATCGCACCCCTCCATACAGTTAGTTTCCACCACTCGTATCCAAGCCTCAACCCTTGGATCAAACACTATCCAGTATATAACTAATCCAACCAAGTCGTAACCACAGCATACGATCCGTACCCATTACTCGTATCACTGGCAGAATGAAATACCAGGAGGATAACATATCGCCCACCATACGAGTCCCTGAAACAACTCATACCAATCCCTACAACTTGTACCGCTAAGTCATAACCATTCTAGTGATCAAAACCATCCCACTAACTAACACTGGTCAGCATACGACAAGACCATACCACTCATACCTAGCATACGGCTCATACCTGTGAGTCGTATTGGGTCCGGAGAACGGGAATTCCAGGAAATTTTCTAAGGCTAAAACCCTGGATGTAACATTCTCCCCCACTAGGAAAATTCATCCCGGAATGATGGATAAGGTAAGGGTAACCACACAAAGTCATTTTAATCATCAAACATATTCCCAACCTTCATCAAAGTTCGGAAACAAAGAGGCAAAGATATTAATACGTCCTTTAACAAACTCAAAAAATGAAGATGTATTCAAGAACACATACCTCCCGCATGAATCCCAGGAGCAGAAAATAGATGTGGATACTTGGACTTCATGTCCTCTTTCGCTTCTTACGTAACTTTTCTACCTTATGGTTCCGCCAAAGAACTTTAACCAAAGCCACATTCTTGGTATACAACCAACGAAGTTGCCTATCAAATATCTCAACGGGACTTCTTCATACGACTGAGAATCCAAGATATCCAACCCTTTCAAACGAATAATTGAAGAAGGATCGCCAATGTACTTCCTCAACATCGAAACATGAAAGACCAGATGAACTAAACTTAGCAATATTACCAACTCTACGCAAAATCACATAGGGGCTAATAACGTAGGGACTAAGCTTCCCCTTCTTGCCAAACCGCACCACTCCCTTCATGGGATATACCTTTAGGAACACCCTATCCCCGACCTCAAACTTTAAGTTTCTACGGCTAACATTTCCATAAGACTTTTGGTGACTCTGGGCAGCTTTAAGCCTATCCCGAGTAACCTTCACCTTCACCATAGCTTAATAGACCAAATTAGAACCAAACATATCCACCTCACCAAGTTCAAATCACCCAATAGAAGATATACACCTCCTACCATACAACACCACAAAAGGAGCCGTACCAATACTAGAATGATAGCTATTATTGTAAGCAAACTCAACCAAAGGCAGATGCTCAACCTAATTTCCACCATAGTTAATCACACATGCCCAAAGTATATCCATTGATGTCTGAATATTTATCTCCGCTTGCCCATTCGATTGCGGATGAAAATCAGTACTCAAACTAACCTTAGTCCCCAACCCTTTATAGAAAGACCACCAAAAATGAGATGTAAACTACGTACCATGATCGAAAATAACTGAGACAGGTACCTCATGCAGCTTCACGATCTCCCAAAGATACAGCTTCATGTAATCCTCCATCGAAAAAGTAGTCCTTATTGGCAGAAAGTGAGCAGACTTTGTTGTCCTATCCATGATGACCCAAATCAAATCAAATTGGATCCGAGACCGAGGAAGACCAATAACGAAATCCATATTGATTACTTCCACTTTCATTCAGGCAACTTAATTTCTTGATGCAATCACCAGGCCTCATGTGCTCAACCTTAACCTATTAACACACCAAACACTTGGCCATGAAATCTTTCACATCTCTCTTCATGCCATTTGATAAATAGATCTCTTTAAGATCATGATACATCTTTGTCGAGCCAGGATGAATAATGTAGCGCGACTTATGCGCCTTATCCAAAATCCTTTGCCGCAACCCATCGACATTTGGAACACACAACCTCTCTTGGTACCATAAAGTACCATCACCACTGATCTCAAACACCACTACTTTTTCCCCACTAATGTCACTCTTGATTTTTATCAAGATAGGACCTGACACTTGCTTCTCCTGAATCTCCACACTAAGAGACGATCGAACAACTTCTTGCACCATCACACCACAATTCTTAGAGTCCAAAAACCAAACTACAATATTGGCTAAGCGATGAATATCCTTTACCAATTCACAATTTCCCTCCTCTACATAAGCCAAAATCCTCATGGATAACCTGCTAAGAGTATCAGAAACCATATTAGCCTTACCTGGTTGGTAGTGAAGACTCATACCATAATCCTTGAGAAGGTCAAATCATCTTCTTTGCCTGAGATTAAGCTCTTTTTTAGTGAACATGTACTGAAGACTCTTATGATCAGAAAAGATATCTACCTTCCCATGCTGCATCAGTACACAACCAAAACCCACCCGAGATGCATCGCAATAAACTATGAAACCATCATTTCCCACTGGAAAAGTCAGGATTGGGGCAAAAATCAACTTATTCTGTAACTTCTCAAAACTCCCTTTACAAGTATCTGACCAAGAAAACTTAGCTTTCTTTTGAGTCAACCTGGTCAGAGGAGCAGCTAACGTAGAAAAGCTTTCCATAAACCACCTATAATACCTGACCAAAGCCCAAGAAGCTCCGAATATTAGATGGAGTCATGGTCCTAGGACACCTTGTCACTACAATAACCTTCTACAGATCCACCATGATCCCTTAACTAGAAATTATATGACCCAAGAAATTCAACGTGTTCAACCAAAACTCAAACTTAGAGAACTTGGCAAACAACCAATGTTTCTTTAAGGTCTGCAACACTACACGAAGGTGATTAGCATGATCTACCTCAATCCTTAAATAAAACAGAATGTCATCAATAAACACAATTACAAAGAGATCTAAATACTGCCTAAATACCTTGTTCATCAAGTCCATAAATATTGTCAGAGCATTGGTCAACCCAAATGACATCACCAAGAACTTAAAATGTCCATAATGAGTATGACAACACATCTTAGGGAATCCACCTCCCTCATCTTAAGATGATCGCACCTAGACCAAAGATCTATCTTAGAAAAAACTTAGAACCCTGTAACTGATCAAACAGATCATCTATCCTTGGCAGAGGATACTTATTCTTAATTGTTACCTTGTTCAACTGCCTGTAGCTAATGTAGATCCGAGGGGAAGCATCCTTCTTGCGCATAAACAACACCGGTGCACCCCACGGAGAAACACTAGAACGAATAAACCCCTTGTCCAGAAGATCCTTAAGTTGTTCCTTGAGTTTCCTCAACTCAGTCAAAGACATTCTATATAGAGGAATAGATATTAAACGAGTGTCCGAAAGCAAAAAAATATCAAACTCTATTTCTCTATTCGGAGGAATGCCAGGAAGATCATTTGGAAAAATATCTGGAAACTCATTAACCATAGGAACTGACTGTAAAGAAGGACCTTTTGAGGTTAAATCTTTAACCCGAATCAAGTAATAAAGTTGCCTTTTAGAGATTAACCTTCAAGCTCTAAGATAAGGAATAAACCTTCCCCTAGGAGCTAAAGAACAACCCTCCCATTTTATTTTTAGCTCACAGGGGTACCTAAGGATGACTTAACGAGTCCGACAGTCTAAATATGTATAACAAGATTGCAACCAATCCATACCAAAAATTATATCAAAATCTACCATTCCCAAGTCAAACAGATCTACCAAGGTTTGCCTGTCACCAACAGATACCACACACCCCCAATAAACCCATTCAGCACTAACCGAGTCTCCTACCGGGGTAGAAAAAGAAAAAAGATCCAAAATAGTTTTTGGATCAATACCAAAAGACACCGCTATATAAGAACTCACATAAGAAAGAGTGGATCCCGGATAAAGCAAACAATATATGTCACGAGAGAAATGGTGTAGCGTATAGGTAATGACATCAGGTGATGCCTCGAATTGCTACTGAGACGCCAAAGCATACAACATATTTCGACCGACTCTAGAAGCAAGAGCAGTAACAGAAGCAGATGTCATACCACCAGGTGCAGGAGTAGAAGATGAAGCCACAGGAATCTTATTCGCCCTCGTAGAAACTTTACTAACCAAACAATCCCTAATCCAATGGCCTACCTGGCTGCACTTAAAGCACTTATCCCTTCTTTTCTCATAATAACCTCTATAAGGATGACCAGATAATCGACAAGAAGGACACAAAAAATTTGACTGACCTCCTCTCATCTGAGATTAGGCGACCTGTGCTCGAGAATTGTCACCACCTTGATAATGCAAGTCTCCTGACTATTGTGGGTAAGGACCACTGGCAATAGAGAAAGAACCAGAACTCTTCCACTTTTTTTCTACCACTTGCCACCATTTCTACCTCCATGAGACTACATACCTTCCTAGTCAGAAAACTTGCTCCGTTTTCCCTGCCTATCCCCAAACTCTGCCTGTTTTTTCTTCTCATCCTTGACCTGCTGCATATGAATAGTCAACCTCAAGAAGTCCATTTCTTTAAACAGTAAGGAAATCTTGCTCTCCAGAATTGAGTCTCTATTCGACCCAAAAGTGAACTTTCTTATTCTCGACCTCATATCAGCCACCAAATTAGGAGCATACCTCGACAACTGATAGAACTTCAAGGAATATTCCTTTACAGATATTCTTCCTTGCCTGAGGTTCACAAGCTCTTCCATCTTTGCTTTCCTCAACTCTTGAGGAAAGAAACGATCCATGAAGGCATTAGAAAAAGCCTCTCATAATCCTTTCTCTTCCATATCACCCTTCTCTCTGCCCTACTCCTCATACTACTAACAAGCGACATCCTTGATCTGATAAGTTGCAAAGTTAACTCCCTCTACATCAGAATCCTACATCACCCGAAATATATTTTCCATTTCATCCAAGAAGCCTTGTGGGTCTTCCTCCACCTTCACTCCCATAAAATTAGGAGGACCCATCTTCATAAATTGACCAATACTTATGGACTCAGCAGACAAAGCACCAGTCGCACCCCTCTCAGCCTGAGCAGTGACCATTTAGGCAATAATATAAATAGATTAATAAAACTTCATATTTGTCACGTTACCCTGAGGGAATTGAGGAGCAGTAGGAGGGATAAAATGAGCTCTTGCACAATCAGAAATAGGACCATGAAATCAAAGATATACCCCAGACGTAGGATATATCCTTTCAGTATTATCCCCAGATAGGACGAAAGAATCACCTTAAGTTCCAGATCTAGAAGGCATGATCTGAAAGATGAACAAACAAGGATTAGAGAAGATTCCAGGACTAAGAACTCAAGCTTGAAGATAGAATACCAAAAAAGTGAAACATTCTTAAATGTCTTACAGCCTTTCTCTTATGAGTGTGGTGCACTACACACACCTAAAAGAGACTCTACTCGACATGATTTTGTGGACTCCAAGTTGACCATGAACCTAAACCTCTGATACCAACATGTCATGACCCAAACTAGGGCCTTGACGTAATGGGCATCCCAAGTCCAACCAGGACTAGGGATCACCCCATTTACCCAACCCAACTACCTTATGTAGCCTTAGATAATCTAAATTTTAAGCATATAACAAAATTGTACAAATGCACTCATGAAAACTTTGGGATAAAGTCACGACCATGACCGACCCAACCAAGTACACCTGTACCAAACCAACCATCCAACCATACCAAACCCAAGCAAAGAGGATATCAAAACATAATATGATAATTAATCCCAAAATTTAATACGATGGAAAAACCAACAATATCATCCAATGATGTCAGCCCCAATAATAATACCAAGGCCAAGGCCAACACCAATATCGATCCCGCCTATACCAACCCCCAAAAGTACCATAAAGCCTCTAACCAAAAGAGTAAAAATATTTGGTTGGGACATGCCCCCAACCTTGGCCAAAACCAATATCCAAGATAAAGTCAAAACGTCTAATAATATCCATAACATGAAATGATGTCTTCTGAAAAGATGGAAGCTCACCACTTCTATCCAAATGTTATCCCAAAGTCAATTTCTAAATAGAGGAGTCGAACGGTCGGTTCCTTTATAGTGTAGGTAAACAACCGCTAGTAGAAGGGTTAGCGAATGAACTCTAGCATGAAACTCAAGATAAGGATCAAATAATGCCAGTTATTAAACCAAGTGAAACCATCAATAATGTATACACCATACATATATATAAGTGTCGGGAAAGGGAACCGAGTTTAGCATACCTTTAAAACTTTTACCTGTGTTGTGTAGCTTGGCCGTCCTAACCACTCAAGGGCGATATGGGTTCAGCTCCCCCTACTAAAAGGGCTCAAGTGTGTGTAGCTGGACGACCATAAAATATCCCATGGGATAACTCGTACATCCCTCAATATAAAATGTGACACGTGCGCATGGTCATTAAGACCCCTCATATCGACAAATATGAGTTTCCAGTTTTGGCCCCCCCAGACCACCACCTTCCACAGCTTTGCCACACACCTTGCCATTAATGTCCAATTAAAATAATTTCCAAGTAATCAAACCAATCCATTTACCATTTTATAAATTAATTCTAATATTAGTGGTATCATCATACCACCCCATTACTTGCAAGCAATATTCATAGCCAAACTATTAAGGTTAAGGGGGCTTTTAAGTGCCCTTTTCATTTACCATATTAACCTCTTGGGAGACGTCCATGTTCCCCAAAAGCATAACCAATTAGCCTTAAACCTTTGTAAACCATTTAAAGGTTTAATAAATAAGAAGAAAACAAGCAATAGTTCCATTAAAAGAAGTCAATACAATGAACATACCTTTATAAGCATTTTATCAAACACCATGGAGGCATAATATAACTAATAACCATTAAACTATAATCACGCAACCCAATTGTCCAAAACCACCATTAATGCATATAAAAGCATAATTAAAACCATGGGAAACCATAACCAAGCATTTAATATCACAACCCCTAAGTAATAGTTGAAAACCATAATCATGAAATAGTAAAAACATGAAATCAATCATATAAATCATACCTTTAGTTGAAATTACAATGAAGGAAGAGAATCATGCCTTACACTAAGAAAGATGACGGAATAAAATCACTAAAGCAAGCCCCAAAGGAATTCGTTAGTTGAAACCCTAGCTTCTTTGCCCCATAAGCTCTTTAGAGAATTATTGGATGTTTAGGAATAGTTTCTAAGTGTTAATGGATATAATAATAGGGTAAATAATCTCCTAAGTATATTAGAAGTTGTGGGTTCTAATTAGGGTAAGTAGGGAAATATCTAGAATACCCCCACTTAAGTTGCACAAAATCCCATCCCAGGGATACGACTGACCTTTACAATTCGTATCCTTCCATACGATTGGTTTCCACCACTCGTATCAAAGCCTCAACCCTTGGATCAAATACGGTCCAGTATATGACTCATCTAACCAAGTTGTAACCACAGCATATAATTTGTACCTATTACCCGTATCCCTGGCAGAATAAAATCCTAGGAGGATTAAACACTGCCTACCATATGAGTAGCTAATATAACTCATACGAAGCCCTATGACTCATACCCCTAAGTAGTAACCATTCCAGTGATCAATACATCCCACCAACTAACATTGGTCGGCTATGATAGGACCATACCACTTGTACCCCATCATACAGCTCATACTCGTAAGTCATAATAGGTTCAAAGAATGGGAATTCTAGCAAAGTTTCTAAGGCTAAAACCCAGAATATAACACCTACCATATGATAAGTACCTCTAAATTGTATCCCTGACAGAATTGAATCAAAAGAAATTTGATCACTATCTACCATACGAGTTGAGGGTATGACTCTACCCTAGCTTATACCCATAGTGAGCCACTTATACTCAGATCCAAGTTATTATACAAAGTCTCAAACTAAGTAAAGGAAAAACCAAAACCATATAACTCATCAACCACCATACTACTCGTACCAACCCAAGTTGTACCGATTCTAGAGACCAATCCAACCACCAACCAATATTGGTTAGCATACGACCAAGGCATACAAATCTTACCCTATCATACGATTGGTACCCACAAGTCGAACGCTATCTAAAATACAAAAATCTAAGAAATTTTGTACGGGTCCCAAACCCAGGATGTTTCATTCTCCCTCACTAGGATCATTTGTCCCTGAATGACAAACAAGGTCGGTCAACCACAAACAGAGTCATTTCCGTTATCATATATCAACCTAACTATTAACAAACTCAAAAAAATAAAGATATGTTCAAGAACACATACTTTCCCCATGAATATCCGAAGCAAAAAACAAATGCGGATACTTGGACTTCAATTCCTCTTTTGCTTCCCATGTCGCCTCTTCCACCTTGTGGTTCCAACATAGAACCTTAATCGAGGCCAGATCCTTGGTCTATAACCAACGAACCTGCTGATCCAATATCTCAATAGGGACCTCTTCAAAAAACATAGAATCTAAGATACCCAATCCTTCCTAAGGAACCACCCAAGAAGGAACAACAAGACACTTTCTTAACATAGATACATAAAATCTCCCCTTTTTGCTAAACCAAATCACTCTCTATATGGGAGATACCCTTAGGAACACCTTATCCCCAACCTTAAATTCTAAGTCTCTACGCCTTACATCTGCATAGGACTTTTAGCGACTTTAGATAGTCTTAAGCCTATCCCAAATCACCTTCACCTTTTCTATAGCCTAATAAACCAAATCCAAACCAAACATATCCACATAACCAAGCTTAAACCACCCAATAGGAGATCTACACCTCTTACCACACAATTCCTCAAAAGGTGTCATTCTAATACTAGAATGATATCTATTGTTGTAAGAAAACTCTACCAAAGATAGATGCTCAGTTCAATAGCCAACATAATCAATCACACATGTCTGAAGCATTTTCTTCAATGTTTGAGTGGTCCTTTCTACTTGCTCATCCATCTGTGGATGAAAAGCAGTACTCAGGCTAACCTTAGTCCCTAATCTCTTTTAAAATGACCGCCAAAAATAAGATAAGAATTATATACCATGATTAGAGATAATTGAAATAGGCACCCAATTTAGCTTTATGATATCCTGAAGATTTGATCATGCACAATTCTCAACCATAAAGTTGGTCCTCGCTAGAAAAAAGTGAGCCAATTTTGTCATCCTATCCATTATGACCCAAATTAAATCAAATTAATTCCAAAACCAAGGAAGACTGGTAAAAAAGTTCATATTGACTACATACCATTTCAACTTAGGCAAATTAATCTCTAAATACAAACCACCAGGCCTCATATGCTCAACTTTAACTTGTTAGCACACCATACACTTGGCCAAAAAATTAGTCACATCCCTATTCATACCATTCCACTAATACATCTCCTGGAGACCATGATACATCTTTGTCAAACGGGGATGTACTACATAGCATGATCCATGCCCCTTAGAAATCATCTGGAAAGCATTTAAAAACTGACCCAATGACTTAGGTCATGACTCACAAGGTCTGGCTATGAGACATGGCTTGAGTTAGAGAGAAAACCATTTTTAGCCCTTACTACCCAACTTACGACTTTCTCCTAACAGCCTTACAAATCGTATCTTAGATAGATTCGATAGAACTTTAACAGTACTTTAGTATTTTAGACATAACATTTCACCATGATATCGAATTAAAGGGAAATGGGTATAGATGGAAAGAAAATTCAATTATCTATATGTTGGTGGCTCTTGAGATCAAAAATTCTAAGTACACCAGAAGGTATGCTTAGTTAAAAATGACAATAGTTATACTCTTTAAAAGAACTTCATTGTAAAGGGATGTTTGATCTTCCATATAAGGTAAGAGCTATTTGTGATCTTAATTTACATCTAAAGTGAACAAAAAACACTAAAAATGTTGAATTCTATTCATATTATGAGTTATATGATCTGACTACTGTTTAGCTTAATGGAGTAGAGAAAGTGCTAAGTCGTTCTAGATAAAGATTCTCGCATGTATTGTGATTGTATTTAGTTAAATTGATTTCTTAGTGGTGGCCAATGTTAAGAACCGCCTGTATTTACTACTTGCTTCAAAAGAGAGGTAGAGATTGGGAAAAGACATCACAATAGTAATTTAAGACCCCCTTCCATCAAATAATTCCCACCTTCTCATCTAATTAACTTAAGACCTAAAAGGTAATAGTTAATCTGGGATCCAGGGCAAGGGTTAGTAATGCGACACACTGAGACTCACAATTTAAAAAGTGAGATTTGCCAATAAGTCCACAAGATAGTTGGCGATACATAACTTGCCAGATTCTGCATGTTAGAAAGCAAAGGGGAACACAGGTCTAGTGTTCGTCTTATATTATTTACAACCAAGAGAGACTAATTCTTTTCTCTTTTACTATTTCAGCAAATCCCCCCTTTTACTTTTATGTATTGCCCGGTGATTTCAATAAGTTTTAGATATATTTTAGGCCTATTCTTTGTGGGATCGACCCTAACCTAGTTGGGTTACTAAATTTGATAACAACCACTTTATGCTTCAAAACAAGTGTACTTTAGGCGTTATCAAAGGCCCTACAAAGAGCGTTAGGAGGCTTTGTAGGTATTCTTATCATATATGATGCAAGATTATTTAGAGTATATGACACGCCAAGTATAATGAGTTTAAGGTATATATAATTTATAGTAAAATTTAATATTATATATATATATATATATATATATATATATATATATATATATATATAATCCAATGCTAGTCACTTAATTTTTTGACAATGTACACTTAGAGGAGAAAGTTCAATATTATCATTTATACTACTTTTGAGAGGAAGGGCAGTGCAAGGATGTCCAGCTAGCTTAAACATGTTAAGAATATGGAAAATATTTGATAATGACTTCTAATAGAAGTGTATAACTAGCTATGTATACATTGAAATTTTGAGGAATATAAGACGTTGTACGAACAAGATAAGAAAGCCAAAAATAGTATAAAAGATGGCTCATTGAACATACCTCGATGCAAAGAGCATTGGAACCATATATTAGAAAATGGTAAGTAATAATATTAACCTTCTATTTTATATGTTTATATAAATTTCATTAAATATTATTTGATTATGTTTAATTAGATTTTTTTGCAAGGGAAAATTTAGATTTTTTTGCAAGAGAAAACATTGGTCTGGCCACAACTAAGGTTGGGATTTTCCAACAAATATATATAAGGAAGAATAAGATATATTCAAATTTGAATGTATGAGTTGAGCCGATGGATCAAAATGACTATGCTAGTTTAAAATTTTTATATAAAAATAGTAAAGTAGCTCTATTAGAACTTCTAGATTTCTAAGTTCTAGATCTGTACTTTCTTAATTTGGTTTTTATGTTGTCTTTATTACTTTTTTTCTTTTAGGAATTTTTATTTTTAGTTTTTACTTGGGTTGGTCTTGTATGTCGACCCGACTATTTTGTATGATTTTTTTGCTTCACTAAAAAAGCATTACAATGGGTCTTTTAATAAAAATAAAAAAATAAAAAAGCAATGTATTGTTTTTATATTATTTGTATATGCTAAATTTTGTGTTTTAATATGTAGTGTGATTATTCATGATACTTTTCTAAGTTTAGCCAGACTAACCAAGCTAAGATTTTATCAGTACAGCCTACACCAACACAAACCACTTAAAATTTGAACTGAGAAAATGATTAGAAGAAGACAAAATGAAAAAATCTATGAGATGGGATCTCAAAACGATTTCTCATGCCAGGCAAAGATGATTAACGGTGCTCAAATCGTTGCTATATCGTTGCAGATCGCATAACTTATGTGTTTCTTGCCACATCGGAGGCACAATAATGTGATCAAAATGATAGCAAGTGCAAAACCATCAATGAACTACAAAATCGGTGCTTAGCATGACTTGTCGTCGCACCCATTCTCTATTACCCGCATCATCAAGTATCAAAGAGATTGATAAAGATAAGGAGTTTGTGGCATCACATTATTTTATCTTGTTGTTAGTTTTAACACCTTGTGGTTATTTTTGAACATTGTTTTAGCTTTGAAACACATTATAGGTGATTTTGGTAGATATATTTATATGATTAGTTATGATTTTAATGATATTTAGTGTATTTTATTTTTATATGAATGTTTTGACAACAATTAGTATCGCTTAGAATATATATTGAATTGCATTTTTTATAGATGAGACTGTAGGTTTCTGCATCCCGAAAATTGCAAAACGCAAAAAAATAATCTTTTGTCCATCATTTTCCTAAAAAGAGATTTCAGAAAGGCGACACTATCCGTTGCTTTGTTCTTCAATATGTAGAACAATGATACTGATAGTGTCTCTTTAGTCCATGATTTTCTAAAATTTATTTTTTTAGTTTTCAAAAAAGTGACCTTGTCTATTATTTTATTTACAAAAAATTAAAATTTTATATTTTTAATATTTGTGTCTCTGTCGGTTGCTTTCAACGCAATGTTGTCCATCACAAATAAAAATGTGACGATGCATTTAACCACAAAAGTGATGTCATCACTATTGCAACATTTTTGTCTAAAATAGTGAAGTTGTTAGTTGCTATTGACCATCATTTTTTAGGCCTTTTTTAGTAGTAACTCTATCTATTTTTGTTGTCTATTAATAACCAAACCCTGAGTAAATCGAATCCAAAATAGAATTAAAACTTCACACACATGGGAATCTTTACATTTTATAACTAAGTGTGATTTAGTCTAGATTTTTTCCCCACAACAAAAAAGGGTTAGTTTTTAATTACCAAACAAATTGCATGTTATGAATCAACCCAAATATACACAAATAGTTATAGGGTTGAGAAAAAGCAATAAGGTTAAAAGGCTTAAGATATGGTTTGTTTGTAATTCAGGCCTATTTATAAACACTTAAAAAGATAAGAAATTTAAAAGAACATTTATGTAATTGGTAATGCTCAGGCAAAGACTTGGCTTCTTATCCCCAATTTTTTTTGTCT
Organism: Capsicum annuum; assembly: GCF_002878395.1. NCBI lineage: Eukaryota > Viridiplantae > Streptophyta > Magnoliopsida > Solanales > Solanaceae > Capsicum > Capsicum annuum. The sequence goes on from NW_025889487.1 coordinate 140,398, forward strand.
CCCATCCCCTTCTTCTACTATCATAGATACTTGTTCTATCCATATTTTTTTATGTAATTCTATAGTTCAAGTGTTGTCATTGTTATTTGGTTTATCAGTGATTATATAATACTTAGTATTTATATAGAGGATTCGGGTTCATTGCATTGGTTCTGTCATTGATTCCATCTACCATGATGGTTGCATCTCAAGCCCCAGTAATGGATCATTTCAGTGGTGAAAATCCTCTACATTGGGTTATTAATATAGAGAATTATTTCATCTTCTACCATATATTAATGAAGAATAAACTATCTTGGGCTTCGTTCAATTTTGATGGTGAAGTTTTGGAATGGTATCATTGGTTATTTTAAAACAACAAACTTGCGGGTTGGGACCATTTTGTAGATAAATTCTTATACATTTTTTTAATACCCCAGGTCTGAGACATAGAAATTTCATTGAAAAATTGAATAATGCCCTGGAAACAACTCAGGTGACGAGTCATACCCACTCGTTATGAGCCATAAGGCTCCAGTAGTTTCCTAATTAGTGAGGTTTCCCCAGGTTACCGTCTTGGTCATAACTTACTCGTCACGAGTCGTATGGTAAGGTCATGAGTCATGGTGAGGGATTCGTGATCATAACAATGTGGATGCCCAAGGTTTCTATCTAGTCCACAAGTCCAGGCAATGACTCATGACTAAACACCATGAGTCGTTACCCAACCCGTAGCGACTATGATCAGTTTACCTACACATTTTCCATTAAGGGAAGCTTGGTATTTTTATTCCTTTACACTATTTTCATGACTTAAAATCACTTTAAGGGTCCCTTTTTCATCATTTATCGAATCATAAATATTATTCTCTACTCCCAAACTTTTAATAACAAACTAGGGTTTCAAAGGATTAATCATCTAGGCTTTAATTGGTGGTTTTTTCAATTTCCTTGGTGTTTTTAGCATGTATCTCTTTCCTAACTTGATTTTTCATAAAAGCATGTGTTTAAATATTATTGATGTGAAGTTAATTGTTGGGTTTTGAAATTTGGTTGAGGGATTTGAATGGTTATTAATTGGATTGGTTTTCCATGGTTTTGAACTTGTTTTTCATGCTTCATATTATGTTTTACAAACTAAATAAGTGCATGGGTATCGAAATTGGAAGGGGGAATATAGGTTTTCCTAAATTTGTGGATTTTTGGTTTGGAATTGACATGAACCTCAAACCCACTTGGTGAAATTGGTTTTGAAACATGAATATATGTATAATTTGACTTACTCTTGGAACCGTACATTATATAAAAGGTTAATGGAACATAAAAATAGTTTGGAAAGGACTTGGTAGCCATGGTTTTAATTTCAAAAAGGAACTTAGGAGTCTTAATTAGTTAATTAGTTTGTCATGGCATAATGGAATTGGCATGCAAGATTAATTGGTAGGATGATACCAACTTGGTTATTGCCTTAATAAATAACTCGGGGGCTAACAAATCGGATTATGTGTAAATGTTTTAATTTGGGCTTAAAGAGGGTTGTGTAGCTTTTCATAAATGTAGAGATCCCGGGGAAACCAATACTAGAAACCATATTTGCCAGCATGGAGGTCTTTATAACTGCGTGGATAGTTCACACATTATATATATATTGGGATGGTTGGAGCCTTAGTGTCTCTAGCCCTCCTTTGGATTTCCTTAATTCATGCGACTAACACACGTAAGGGCCCTTTCAGTAGGGGGAGGTGTACCCATATAGCTCATGGGTGTCCTTAGGACTGTTAAAGCTACACAATCTAGGATAATGGTTTTTAAATCTTATGTTTATACTTTATTCCCTATCCCAGCATCTTATATATGTATATATAAATGTATGCATATAGTTTTGATTGGTTTTGGACATGGCATTATTTTATCACTTTATCGAGTTACATGTCAGTGCTTATCTCATTTATCGTCCCTTGATGCTACACCAATTCATGATGTAGGGTCCTAGGATTCTTTTTTTACTCATGTGCAGTCTTAGGTGGAGCAGATAGCGATTGAGTTTTTATGAAGTGGTAAGCCTCCATTATCAAGAAAGTTTTACAATTTCATTAGATTTTTTATAGATTTTTAATTGCTAGTAATTTATTCTAGAATCTATTTTGGTAAGGGTCGGGGACATGTCCAGACCCATTTGGTGTCCTGATGTTGTAGAGGCTTTTGTGGACAAAGTTTGGGTTGGTTATTTATTTTGGATTTGTGGAATTTTTCTATTGGTTTATACATCATTCTTATTATTTGATTTTCCTTCTACTAATATTTATCATGCTCAGATGGTTAGTCTAATGGGAGGTCTCCGGCCCTCGGTGGACTTGAGATACCCATCATTACTAGGTCCTGGTTTGAGTTATGACAAGCTTGGCATCAAAGCATGGTTCAGGGCCTTTGGTTAACCACAAAATTGTGTCGAGTTGAGTCCTTTTTATGAGTGTGCAGTTCTCCTTACCTATAAGGGAGAGGCTAAAAGGCATTTAGAAATATTTTCTTTACTAATGTTCTATCTCAGGCTTAAGAGTCTGCTGTCATGAATTTTCCTAACTCCTGATTTACTCATATTTTAGATCATACCTTCCAGAAGATCTGACATTTATAGAAACTCTACTGGGAACTCTGTCCTACCTAAGGATAATGTGGAAGGGACTCGACCTATTCATAGAGTGCAGACCTGGTTTAGGGTCTCGACTCCTAATTGTACCACCCTACGTAGAGTTTCACTGGTTTCGACTAGTCCTCCTGGACTCCCTGGGTTGATGACACCCATGCTCAGATGCCTCCAGGTAACATATCTAATACAGAGTTCCATCGGTCTATTTATTTGCTTTCTCAGTTGGTGACATCTAAGTCTCGTTAGTTAGATCGTATTGGTTTTGTTGCTCCTTCGTCTGAGGTCACATGGGTTGGCCAGTTCATGAGATTGAATCCCCCAACCTTTAATAGCTCTAGGGTTGGGGAGGATCCTCAGGAGTTTGTAGATGAGATGGAGAAAATATTTAGAGTGATGCATGCTATAATTTCTAAAGGTGTAGAATTTGCTATATGTTAGCTGAAGGATGTAGCTCATCAATGGTATGTGGAGTAAGAGGAGTTGAGGGGTGATGATGCAAATCTAGAATTTTGGGATGAGTTTTCATGTGCCTTTCATGATCATTTCTTCCCTCAGGAGCTGAGGGAAGCTAAGGTAGAGGAATTTATGAATCTGGAGCAAAGTAAGATGAGTATGAAGGAATATGCTTTGAAATTTCTTAATTTATCTTGTTATGCTCCAAAGTTAGTGTCTACCATGAGATCTAAGATGAGAAATATCTTTTTGGGTTATCTTGAGACTAGATATTACAGTGTAAGGCTGCAATGTAAAATAATTATACAAATATCTCCAGGCTTGTGTCTTATATGCAGCAGATTAAAGATAAAAAAAGAGACAGGTAGAGATAGGAGAGAGGCAGAACAAAAAGTTTAGGTATTTAGAGTAGGGTGGAGGTAAATAGTGGGAAGAATGGTAGGTAGTAGATCAAGAAAAAGACTTGGGGAAATTCTAATTCATCTTCATTGGCAAGTGCTCCTTACCCCAAGCTATCTGGTGATCATTATTTTTAGACTAGCAGTGGTCCTAAGATACAAGATACCCAGTCTTAGGCGAGTGGATCTCAGTCAACCCCACCTTATGCTTCTTATAAATTTTGCGGTTAACTTCACTATGGTTATTTTGATGAGAGAAGGAACTTGTGTTTTAATTATGGTTAGCCTGGACATATATAGAGGAACTATCCTACAGCTAAGATTAGCCACTAGAGCTAATAAGGTTCCAATCTCCACTTCTTCGGCTCCTATACTAAAGAGTGCCCTTTGGGTACCAGCACTGGCTAAAATCATCTCTATGCTCTTGCCACTCATTAGGGATCTAAGTCATCTCCTAATGTTTTTACTGGTATGTTGCAGCTTTACTTTTATGATGTTTACTGTTTGGTTGATCCAGGGTCTACCCTTTCTTATGTGAACCCTTATATAGCTGTGCATTTTGCTTTTGGCCCTAAAAATATTCCAAACCCTTTTTTTGTTTCTACTCTGGTGGGTGATTCTATAATTTCTAGAAAGATCTATAGGGCTTGTGTGGTATCTATTTTTAATAAGAAGATATTGGTGGATCTAGTAAAGCTTGACATGGTAGATTTTGATGTTATCTTGGGGGTGGATTGGCTTCATTTGTTCTATGCTTATCTAGCTTGTAGGACCCAAAAGTGCAATTTCTATTTTCCTAATGAACCGGTGATCGAACATCAGGGAAGTTCCTTTGTGCCTAAAGGGAGGTTTATTTCCTATCTTAGAGGTTAGAAGTTGATTTCCAAAGGTTTTCTGTGTCGCCTAGTTCAGGTTAAGGATTCTAACTTTAAAAGTCCTTCTTTGCAATTTGTACCCGTGGTTAGTGAGTTTCCTAAAGTGTTTCTCAATGATCTTCTTAGAATTTCTCCCAACAGGGAAATAAATTTTGAATTGATCTTCTATCGGATACCCATCCCATTTATATTCATCCTTATAGAACAGCTTCAGCTAAATTAAAAGAGCTTAAGTAGAAACTTAAATATCTTCTTGATAAAGGGTTCATTCGTCCTAGTGTTTCTCCGTGGGGTTCTCCTATGCTTTTCATGCGAAAGAAGGATGGGTCCCTTCGAATCTGTATAGACTATCATCAGCTGAATAAGATGACAGTAAAGAACTAGTATCCCTTTCCTAGGATAGATGATCTTTTTTACCAGCTTCAAAGTGCTAGATATTTTTTTAAGATTGATCTTCATTCGGGTTATCATCAGGTGAAAATTTGGGTGGTTGATATTCCCAAGATTTCTTTCCAAACTTAGTATAGCCATTATAAGTTTTTGGTTATGTCATTTGGGTTGACTAATGCTTCGGCTGCTTTTATGGATCTTATGAATCGGTATTTAAGTAGTTTCTATATTTGTTTGTGATATTATTCATTGATGGTATCTTGGTGTATTCTAAGATTAAAGAGGACCAATCCAATCACCAACAAATTGTGTTGAAGAATCTTAAGGATCACAGGTTGTATGCTAAATTTTCTAAGTGTGAGTTTTGGCTGAATGTTATGACTTTTCTTGGGCATGTGGTATCTATCAATAGGATCAATGTCGATCCATAAAAAGTTAAGGCGGTTAATCGGTGGTCTAGACCCATGACTCCAACTGACATTAGAAGCTTTGTAGGCTTGGATGTGTATTATAGGAGGTTTGTGGATAGTTTCACTTCTATTGCTTCTCCATTGATGAAGTTGACACAAAAGAGGGTTAAGTTCTTGTGGTTCGATGCTTATGAGGGTAGTTTTAAGAAGTTGAAGAATAAGTTAACTTTTGCTCCAATTTTGACCAATCTGAGGGTACTAATGGGTTTGTGCTATATTATGATGCATCTCAGATGGGATTGGATTCTATTTTGAAAAAGTATGTTAGAGTTGTAGCCTATGCTTCTAGACGACTTAAGGTTCATGAAAGAAATTATCCAACTCATGACTTGGATTTGGCGGCTATGGCTTTTGCATTAAAAATCTGGCGCCAATATTTGTATGGGGTGCATGTGGATATTTATTCAGATCACAAGAGCTTGCAGTATGTGTTTACATAGAAAGAGTAGAATCTCAGGCAGAGGCGGTGACTTAAGATACTCAAGGATTATAACATGATCCTGCACTACCATCCAGGTAAAGCTAATATTGTTGTTGATACTCTTAGCATGTTATCTATGGGGAGCTTATCTCAAGTTGATAAGGAGAAGAGAGGGTTGGTGAAGGATATTCATAGGTTGGGTAACATGGGAGTTCATCTTTTGGACTCTGAGAATAAGGGTCATTGTTCAAGAAGTGGTTAAATTATCTCTTAGTGTTGAGGAGAAGGAGAAGCAGGTTTTGGATCCTATACTTATGTACATTAAGGATGATGTGGGTTAGCAAAAGGTTATGAAATTCAAAGTTGGGGGAGATGTCATCTTGAGGTATCAAGTAAGTTGTGTGTCCCTGATGTTTATGAGTTGCGAGAAAGGATTTTGGACTGAGGCTCATGAGTCTAGATATATAGTTTATCTAGGTTAAACTGAGATATATCATGACTTGAAAAAAATCTATTTATGGAACAATATAAAGAAAAATGTGGGGAATTTCATTGCCAAGTATATGGTCTGCCAATAAGTTAAGGTAGAATACTTGAGGCCTGGTGGCATTTCTAAGGAGATAGAGTTGCCCATGTGGAAGTGGGATATGATCAATACGGATTTCATTATGGGTCTTTCGCGGTCTCAAAAATAGTATGACTCAATTTGGGTCATTATGGATAAAATGACTAAGTCTGCTCATTTCTTTCATATGAGGACTAACAACTCAGGAGAGGATTATCCCAAGCGTTCATTCAGGAGATATTCAAGTTTCACGGGGCGCTGTGTCCATCAATTCAGACTAAGGTACACAGTTTTCTTCTCACTGTTGGCATTTATTTTAGAAAGGTTTGGGGACTAAGGTAAACCTTAGCACTACTTTCCACACTCAGACTAGTAGATAAGTGGAACTAACTACTCAGAATTTAGAGGATATGCTAATGTCCTGTGCTATTGATTTTAAGGAAAGTTAGGTGGATCATTTACCTCTCATTGAGTTTTTATACAATAATGTAATCACTCTAGCATTGGAATGGCTCTGTTTGAGGCTCCCTATGGTAGGAGGTGTTGGTCTCCTATCGGATGGTTTGAGGTTGGTGAGACTATGTTGTTTGGTCCTCACTTGGTTCACCAAGCAATGGAAAAGGTGAAGTTGATCAAACAAAGACTTAAGACTGCTCAAAGTCGCCCAAAGTCTTATGCAGATGTGAGGCAAAGGAAGTTTGAGTTTGAGGTAGGTGGTTGGGTGTTTTTGAAGGTCTCTCCTATGAAGAGAGTGATGAGGTTTGGAAAGAATGGGAAGCTCGCCCCCTTTATATTGGTCTACATCAGATTATGAGAAAAGTCGGGAATGTTGTCCATAAATTGGAGTTGCTTACGAATATGGCTTCTATTCATAGTATTTTTCATGTATCCATGCTAAAAAAGTTTGTAGGTGATTCGTCCTTGATTATTCCTGTGGAGGATATTGGTATTTTGGATTCCTTATCTTATGAGAAAGTCCCAGTGGAGATATTAGATAGGCAAGTCTGTAGGATAAGGACAAAGGATGTGGTTTCGGTGAAGGTTCTTTGGAGGAACCAAAGTGAAAGAAGCTACATGGAAAGCTAAAGATGATATGAAGGTTAAATATCTGTTTTTGTTCCCCGAGTTGGATGGAAAAGCTTGAGGTATGATCTTAATTCTCCTTCTTGATGCATTTTGAAGTTTTCATTTGGTTGTGTGTATTCTTTCATGTTTTCATGCCAAGATGTGTCCTAACTCCTTATTCAAGGATGAATGATCCTGGGGGAAGGGGGAATGTAATACCCTAGGTTTGGAACTTAGAAATTTCATTAAAGAATTTAACATTACCCAAGCAACGAATTAGGTAACGATTCGAACCCACTTATTATAAGTCATAGGGCTCCAGTCGTCACCTAACCAGTGAGGTTTCCCAAGATTACTGTCTTGATCATGACTTAGCCCTCACGAGGTATGTGGTAGGGTCACGAATCATAGTGAGGGACTCATGACCATAACAGTGTGGGTGCCCAACATTTTTTCCCAAGCCGCAAGTCCAGGAAATGACTTGTGACCAATCACCATGAGTCGTTACCTAACCCTTAGCGACTAGAGTATTTTTCTACATGTTTTTTATTAAGGGCAATTTGGTATTTTCATTCCTTTACACTACTTCCACAACTTAAAATTACTTTAAGGGTCCCTTTTTCATTAGTTATCAAATCATAAATATTATTCTCTCCTCCCAAACTTCTAAGTGAAGAACAAGCTGGGGTTTTAAAGGATTAATCATCTAGGCTTTAATTGGTGGTTTTCTTTCTAATTTCCTTGGTGATTCAGGAATGTATCTCTTATAATTCGACTTACTCTTGGAACCTTGCATTGTATAAAAGATTAATGGAACAAAGAAATGGTTTTAAAGGGACTTGGTAGTCATGGTTTGAAGTTCAAAAAGGAGCATGGGATTCTTAGTTGTTTAATTGGTTTGGAATGGCATAATAGAATTGGCTTGCAAGTTTAATTGGTATGAAGATACCAACTTGGTTATTGCCTTAATAAATGACTCCTGCTTTAATTGATGGGATTATGTGAAAATATTTTAATTTGGGCTTAAAATGGGTTGTGTATCTCACCGTGAAGGTGGAGATCCCGGAGGGACCAATACTAGAAACCATGTTTACCGGCATAGGGGTCTTTACGATCGTGTACATAGTCACACATTACATATACATTTTGGGATGGTTGGACCCTTAGAGTCTCGACACTCCATTGGATTTCCTTGATTCGTGTAGTTAACAAGCACTGGGTCCCTTTCAATAGAGGATCTAAACCCATATATCCCGTAGGTGCCATTAGGACGGTTAGAGCTACACGGTCTAGGATAATAGTTTTTAAATCTCATGTTTATACCTTGTTCCCAATCACGCCATCTTATATATGTATATATGAATATGTGCATACGGTTTTGATTGGTTTTGGACATGGCATTATTTTATCACTTTTTCGAGTTACATGCCAGTGCTTATCCCACTGACCATCTCTGGATGCTATATCGTTTCATGGTGTAAGGTTCTAGATTCATTGTTTACTCATGTGCAATCTTAGGTGAAGTGGATAGCGGTTAAGTTGTTATGAAATTTTGAGCCTCCATCATCCAAAAAACTTTACCATTTTATTAGGTATTCTTTCAGATTTTGGGACTTAATAGTATTTCATTCTGGATTCCCTTTTGGTCAAGATCGGAGGCATGTCCGGACCTATTTGGTGTTCTGGTATTGTAGTGCTTTTGTGGACAAAGTGTGGGCTGATTATTTGTTGTGGATTCTTGGAACTTTCTTATTGGTTTATATATCATTCTTATTGTTTAGTTTTGCTTTCGATATTATTCTGCTGTGCTCATGTGGTTAGGCTAGGGCGTGGTCTCCGGCACTCGGTAGGCTTGAGATACCAATCACGACTAGGCCCTTGTTTGGGTCTGACATTTTTATATGTCGGAAAGATCCTAACAAACTATCAAACTTTATCTAGTAGTTTACCACAGTGGATGATTATCAGACATGGCTGTAGTAATTGGGTCATGGACCACTATTGCTAACTTGCCCTTGACTCAATCTTGGAGTGGACTATTATCCTACAACAAGTTGAACACTACCAACAAGGTGTTTGATGAAAAGTTCGATAGGACACCATATATTGTTATAGATATTGAGAAGTCAACAATGTTAATTAAAAGTGTTGATGCTGAAATATTGGTTACAGATGTTCCGGATTTTGATGGAACATTTTACATCTTTTTCAAGAGATAATTATATGTTTTCAAGAAACTACTGTTGTATCTAATACTGAATTTGTGTTTTCAGGTTAAGGAGTTAGCTGAAAGAGAAACATGGAAAAATAGTAGAAAAAGGACATCGATGGTCAAACTGGCGGACTGTCAACTATGCGATGGACCATCGGGGTAGCCATCAGTGCTAAACAGAACGCTCCAAGTAGAGAATTCAAATGATGGTCCAAGTAACAGACCGTCAATTTTTGGAAGACCGCCAACTTGGCCGTTAAGCTTAAATAGAACTAAGGATTTTGGAGGATCCAGCGACGGCCTCTGCAACGGACTATCAATCCAGCGACGGTCCGCCAACATTACGGTTAGCCCTTAATAGAACCGTACTTCCTGGGACATTCAGTGATAGACCATCAGGTGTATGATGGACCATCAGGCGTATGATGGGCCATCAGTTAGACCTTCAACTTGGACGCGGCTTTTCTAAGATTCGAATTTTAAATCCTCTGCACCTGGGAACATATAAATTCCCAGTTTAGATTTTATTTAGGGATCTTTTTTTCATCCAATTTTCCAATATTGAAACTTATTATAACGTAATTTTCTCTGGGTATCAAGCGAGAATTTGGGAACTAAACATTTTTATGCATATTTTCTTCTGAAGATTCAAGAACAAATCTTGTGATTCTAGTAAGTATTTTTTGAATTTGTTTATGAGAAATACATTGACTTCTTCTTCTTCTTCTATGGAAATGTGTGGCTAAGCATCCAAAACTTGGGTTAGCAGAGCCTTGATGTGAAAATCTAATTGGGGTTGTGAAAATGTTTGATTTCCATAATTAACTAAAGTTGTACAAGTCCCTCTTCATAATAATGACCTTTCTTGGTTGCAAACTTGAAGGGTGAGACCAAGAACATCACGTGTTCGAATAGAAAAGTGTTTGTTGGGAAAATAAAAGGGTTACATGGGACCTAAAGGCTTTAACCTTTGGGTTAAGGTTTGACGCCTTAATGGGATCAACCCACATAAGAGAATAATTGAATAAATTAACGTATTCTTTAAGTTTGAGAGAATTGAAGGATAATCTACTCATTCAAGTTGAGAAACAAATGGGTAAATTGTAGGATTCAATAACTCTTGCAATTGAATTAATTAATTGGAGAGTCAAAATAATTCACAACTCTAGCTATTTGAATATCTTGGTAACCATAACTCTAGTTTGTCTATTATCATTGAATTATTATTTGCAATAAAAATCACTGTCTGGAATACTAACTGCTACGAATAACGAATCAAAGTTTACAAACCAAAACCCCCCCTTTAATTCAGAACCTTTGATCAACATTCTAGTAACAACCACAATACTAAGTGAACACAGTATTCCCTGTGGGATTTGACCCCAACCTAGTTGGGTTATTGTAATACCCCGAGAATTTCAACTAATAGTAAAACTTTGTTTCAAGCTCTTTAGAAATAAAGTTAGTGATTTGGTAGGTACATGATCTATCTTGATGAGTATTAGGGCCTTAAAAGTGTCCTAGCTATTAGACGAATCAAAACATTCCTTGCCGATTGAATTCTTGAGATGGATATTGGTATGGTCAACTTCAAATGAGCATATCTCTCGTTATACTATGAATTTCTAAGCTCATGATCTACCAAAAGATATATAATTGAATTATCTTTCCAACGATACTAATTTCTCCAAAATCCATTATCGGAGCAAAGAGTTATGCCCATTTTACTCCAGCGTATGAGCCTGGAAATTTCGTGACGACATTTTGTGACGACTTGTCACAAGCCTGACGGCTTGTCACAAAATGTCGTCACCAAAAGCAGAAAGTCACAAAATCCAACATTTTGTGACAACATTTTGTGATGACTTATCACAAGTTTGACGGCTTGTCACAAAATATCGTCAAACTTAAGCCGAAAATCATAAAATCCACCCTTTTGTGACAACATTTCGTGACGACTTGTCACAAGTCTGACGGTTTGTCACAAATGTCGTCACCTATTTTTTTCAGCAATTTAATGACATTTTGCAAGAGTATTTTGGTCTTTTTCCTGCACTTCCCATGACTTATAACCCTCAGAGAACGTATTTTCTTCTATTTCTCTTTAGTTAAACATCTCAAAATTCCTTGCACACCTTCAACTACAAGGTTAGGGTTTCAACATAAAAACCCAATTATCTATAGATTCAACCATGAGAATTTAATAATTTTTGCATATTTGAATTCCCCGTTAAGAGGGCTACGAGGGACACCTAATAGTTCGTGAATAACCTTCCAAAATTTTTGAAGTCATCCAAAAGCTCCAAGTTTAAAATATGTGGGTTTTGAACAAGAACACTCTTTCGTTCTCGTGCCCAAAAGTTTTAGTTTTCTTAAAGAATTTTATATTTTCAAAAATGAATTCATATTATTTTGCTATATTTCAAATTTATGAGATTATGGAATTGTTCAAGTCTTGAATTGCATGATATCTTATTTAATTATGGTATAAATTGAGAGTTCATGACATAAATTGCATATTCCTATATTGATATCATATTTTCAAGAATTTCCAAGATTTGTTGTCATGAATTGAGCCTTATTGTTAAATTGTGAGTCTTTGAGAATGACTTATTGATACTTTTTAAAGTGTTTCAAGAAGAGTACATATATTTCTATGTTATTGAGACTTTAAAGCTTATTCATGATAAGTCTATCAAGATTTCAAGAAACAAGTGAGTTTTGATCCTAAGTTAAGAAAGAAATCCACATCCTTGATTTTTAGATAAAGGGGATGCATTTTGGCTCCCATCACATATTGTTGAAATATTTTTTTTAAGATGGATTTTCTTAAGTTCTGAGCTAAGTAAGGGAGTAGTATTTAGCATCGAGTTGTGCTTGATTCTGAGGTCTTATGCCTCAGAACTACGTGCCCCCGTAGGTTTTTTATTTACCCCAAGTGGGTTAAGATAGTGATCACTAAAGTTAAGGTTCTATCCGATGGCAAGGATAGAATATCTCTCCCCAATGTGGGTAAAACGTTGGACTCCATGCAGCTTACATGGTTTATTTCTTCTAGAAGAAACTTCCAAAGTAGTCCCCTACTCTATCTAAGATATAAGTATATGCATTTTGAAAGCTATGAGTTCAAGATTTCTAAGGCTCTCAAGTGTCAAAATCTTTAAGTTTCCAAAGAAGCTCCTAGTTTTCATGAGATTAAAGTATATGCTCTGAAAGATGTTGTTTTAAAACTTTATCTGTCTCAAAAGTTTGAGAATAAAAAAAGAATTAAGATTTAGAATGAAGTGCAATGACTCACGTGATTTACGTTACGTGTTTTCTTATTCATGATTATGATGGTTTTAATTCAAGCTATGTGAGTCATCTATACTAGCATGCATATTTTCTATAAGGATTTATGATATTGATTATTTAATTACATACACTCCTGCATACTCAGTACATTCCCAAAGTATTGATCCACATATACATCTATGTGCTACATTGTCTCATAATGTAGATACAAGACTTAGTATGCACATTCAGATTCAGTCAGCTCACAGCTTCCAGTCAGCAGGTGATGAATCCTTTAGATTTAAGGGTTTGAGCCAAATAGACAGTTTGAGCAATTCTTTATTTTCCTATTTCAGTCGTATTGAGTTAGGATAGTTGGGAGTCATGACCCGGCTATCTAAAGTTAGTACTAGTAGAGGCTTCATAGAAAGTCAGTAGAGTAAATGTATTCAGTTTTAGTTTTATTTTGGTTAAAGCAGAGTTGTAATCTTTTAAAGTTCAGATTTGTATTGATCAAGTTCAGAAAAGTTTTATGTTCTCGCTGATTTTATACAGATTTAAGCATTTTATTTAGTTGCTTATGATTTATGCCAGTAGAAGGGTTAGCTTGGGGTCACCTGTGACCCTAATCACCGTGTGACATCTCGAGACCCAATTTTGGGGCATTATAATTATATTTTTGACAATGACTGCTTACTCTTTCGTAAGAGAGTGTAATTTAGGCATATCAAATTTTAGCACCATTGCCGAGGAATACGGTTGTCAATTAAGTTTGTGATTGTTAATTGAACTTTGTTCAAGTTTCCTAAATTTTACTTTCATTTGTTGTTTTTGGTTCATTACAGGTTCATTGTTGTTTATGAGACGTACCAGAAGTTTAGGAGAACCATTATTACCCTTCAATCCTAAACCGCATCTAATTGGTAGAATGGAAGAACAACAAGAAGTTGAGAGACTAGCCAACTTGGTTAGACCACAGGTTAATCGGCAAAATAATGGGCAACCAGCTTGTGACCCTAATCCTGATGATGAAGATTTGGGAGATTATGATTTGATTAACCCAGCAAATAGAAGGCGTGCAAAAAATACAGTGACGGCTGCCAACAAAAATTGTGCATCTAGAGAGAGTGCAAACTGCCAACCTGCTATATAATTTGATATTGATTAGGAGGAGGATGATTTGGATGAAGCTGGTGCTACAGGAGCAATTATTCCACCTCCGCTGGCACCTGGGATGAAGTTCAACATAACCAACACCATGATACATCTGCTAAATCTTAAGGGGTTATTCAGAGGACTTCCAGGAGATAAATCAAACATGCACTTGGTGAATTTTATCAATATTTGCAAATCCTTGGATAACCCTAGTATTGGTCAAAATGTCACTCGTCTTTGGTTATTCCCGTTGTCTTTGTCTGGAGAGGCAACAATGTGGTTGAATGAATTGGCCCTAGATTCTATAACAAACTGGAGGTAATTGAAAGGAGCTTTCCTAGAAAGGTTCTTTCCGCCCTCCAGGATGTTACAGTTGAGGGATAAAATTAGCCATTTTAGACAATCACTAAATGGGGCACTACATGAAAGTTAGATGGGATTCAAGAAAAAGTTGACACGGTGTACCAACCACAAGATGACTGATGAGAACTTAATGGAGACCTTCTATGGAGCTTTGAACTCTAGAACCAATCCAACAGTTTACAATGCAGTGGGAGGAGCATTCATGGAGCTTACATTCAATGAGGCTGCAGATATGTTGGAATGGTTAACTAAGACAAGTAGAGTTTGGCATACCAGGGATTCAGTGGTAGCAAGCCCTACTGCGTCTATTGATATGTCGGTAGAGAAGCATCAAAAATAGGAGAAGCGTGACCATGGCATGGCACATATGAAAACACAGATGCATCTGCTTACTAAACACTTACTGTCAGGGAAGACTGAGAAGGTAAAAGTTGTTCGATCATAAAGAAGAGTTGATTCAAATTTTGAAGAGGGTGGTTTCCGAGGCAATAGCCAAGGGAATCAAGGTCAGAACTATTACGACAAGACTGGTTACAAAGATAGGGACCAAGGGAGTTGGAAGAACAAAAATGATAGGAGTGGACTATATGTACCTCCTAGAAAATGGGGCAATGCAACTACCAGTTCAGGTAAGATGTCCATGGAGGACATGATGGATAAAATGTTATGGGGAGTTGAGGCTACTAAAGCTGGAGTGACAACAATGAAGAGTGACTTATCTTCTGTGAGTCAGCTAATGAATTTCCACTCAACCTCTATTAAGTAGTTAGAGTAGCAGATGAGCCAAATCTCATCCGCATTTAATCAAAGAAAGAGCAGTACATTGCCTAGCGATACAGTGCAGGATCCTTGGAATGTTGGCTCATGCATGGTAGTTACCACTCGGAGTGGTAAAGCTTTATCTGGCCCTTCTGTGGGCAAAGTTGTAATCGATAATGTGATTAAAGAAGAGTTTGATTTTGATAAAACCCATCCAATGAAGTCTAAAAAGTTAGATGGTAAAGTGAGTATATGTAAACATCAGCAGGTTGATGAGTTAGAGGAGGCAAAGAAAAAGAAGAAGGAGGCAGTGGTTACTACTCTTCCAAAACCACCGACGCCCTTTCCTCATAGATTGAAGAAGAAAGCAGATGATACAAGGTTTAACAAATTTATGGCTATGCTAAAGTAACTGACTGTGAATATGCCTTTAGTGAAAACATTAGAGCAGATACCTGGGTATGCTAAGTTCATAAAAGACCTGGTGATGAAGAAGAAAGTAGTGAGCTATGAATCGGTGGATAACCTTCATCACTGTGGTACTATTTTAATAAGGTCTTTGGTGCAAAAGAAAACGGACCCAGGAGAATTCACGATTCCTTGTACTATCGGGTCCCTTTACTTTGCTAAGGCCTTGTGTAATCTGGGAGCGAGTATTACCCTAATATCGCTTGTTGTTTATAAGAAGCTAGATTTGGGAGATCCTACACCCACAAACATGCGATTAGTGATGGTAGACAGGTCGGTAAAGAGGCCAGTAGGTACTTTGTATGATGTGCTAGTAAAGGTGGCCAGCTTTATATTCCCTACAGATTTTGTTATTTTGGATTGTGAGGTGGACTTTGAAGTGCTCATAATCTTAGGTCGACCCTTCCTTGTAACTGGAAGCGTATTTATTGACTTGCAAGCTAATGAGCTCTTATTTAGGCTCAATGATGAAGTAGTTTGGTTTGATATATGCCAATCTATCAAGCAGCACAAGGAAATAAGTGTGTTCTCTATTGTGGATATTTATTATGAGGATAAGCAAGAAGTGCCAATAGAGGAGAAATTCGATGTCGAGCCTTTGGCTACTGTCTTAATGAATTTCGATAGTAAAGGAAATGAAGAGTATAAGGAGACTGTGTGTGCCTTGACTAGAATGGGATCATATTCTAATGCTCCCAAGAAGTTGGATCTAGATCTTAAAAATTATCCAACACCACCGGCGAAGCCATCCATTGAAGAGCCACCTGTGTTGGAGTTGAACGAATTGCCAGGCCATCTATGGTATGTGTTTCTAGGTAGTGAAAACACTTTACCCATGATTATTGTAGTAGATCTAGTTGAGCAACAAGTGGAAGCACATATCTCTGTACTTCGGAGGTACAAAGAGGCGATAGGATGGACTTTATGGATATTATTGGTATTCCTCTGGGTATTTCCACTCACAAAATCTAGCTTGAGGAAGATTACACACAGACCATTGAGCATCAACGCCATCTTAACCCACCTATGCAAGAGGTGGTTAAGAAAGAGATCATCAAATGGCTTAACGCAAGAGTTGTATATCTCATTTTTGATAGTAAGTGGGTAAGCCCTGTCTAATGCGTACCCAAGAAAGAGGGCATGACTGTTGTAGCAAACGATAAAAATAAGTTGATTCTACTCAGACCTATGACTAGGTGGAGAGTTTGTATGGACTATCGCAAGCTTAACTTGTGAACTTTGAAGGACCACTTCCCAATGCCTTTTATGGATCAGATACTTGATTGGTTATAGTGAAGAGGTTAGTATTGTTTCTTAGATGGGTATTTTGGCTATAACCATATTTCTGTAGCCCTAGAGGATCAGAAAAAGATGACATTCACTTGCTCGTATGGGACTTTTTCCTTTAAGCAGATGTCGTTTGGTTTGTGTAATGCACCCGCTACTTTTCAATGGTGCATAATGTCCATACTTTCCTATATGGTTGAAAACACCTTAGAGGTGTTCATGGATGACTTCTTAGTAGTTGGTGATTTGTTTGAGCTGTGTTTGGTGAATCTGAGTAAAGCCTTGCAGCGGTGCGAGGAGTTTAATCTTATGCTTAATTGGGAGAAATGACATTTCATGGTGAAGGAGGTCATTGTCCTTGGTCACAAAATTTCAGCCAAGAGGATTGAGGTCGACCGAGCTAAGGTAGAGGTTATTGAGAAGCTACCACCCCCATATAAGTAAAGCGAGTACCTAGTTTCCTTGGCCACACGGGCTTCTATCGGCTATTCATAAAAGACTTCTCAAAAATTGCAAACCCACTTTGCAAACTTCTGGACAAGGAGGCCAATTTTATATTTGATGACGATTTCTTGAAGGCATTCGAATGCCTAAAAGGGAAATTGGTTAATGCTTTTATTATTTTTGCTCCATATTGGTCAAAGCTGTTTGAGATTATGTGTAATGCAAGCGGAATAGCGCTTGGGGTTGTACTTGGCCAGAAGAGGGATAAGTTATTTGATCTTATTTATTATACCAGAAAATCCTTAAGCGGTGCTCATAAGAACTACACTGTTACTGAACAGGAACTTCTTGCAGTTGTTTATGCTTTTGAGAAGTTCCGAGCTTATTTGCTAGAACCAAGGTGGTGGTCCACATAGACCATGCCGCCTTGAGATATTTGTTGGCCAAGAAAAATGTGAAGTCGAGATTAATCAGATGGGTGTTATTGCTCTAAGAATTTGACTTCGAAGTTAAAGATAGGAAGGGATGTGAGAATCAAGTCGCAGATCACTTATCTAGACTGGAGGGGCGTCAAGCACTTGAGGATGGGCTAGAAATTAATGATGTATTTCCAGATGAGGAAATCTTGGCTACTGTGTTAGAAAGAGAGTCGTGGTATACAAACTTTGCAAACTATGTGGTGAGCAAGGTTATTCCGGAGAACCTTTCTTTTCACCAAAGAAAGAAGTTTCTTCATGATGTTGACACATTACTTTTGGTATGAGTAATACTTATTTTGACGTTGTGCGAATAATATTATAAGGAGGTGTGTCCCATAAGTAGACATGATAAATATTTTGGAAGCTTGTCATGCCTCTCCTGTTGGAGGTCACCATATAGGTGACCGGACTACTAGCAAAGTGTTGTAAAGTGACTACTATTGGCCAATTTTATTCAAGGATGCTTATGAGTTCATGCGTATATGCAACCAATGCCAATGACAAGGGTTAATCTCAAAGCACCATGAGATATCTTTGACCAAAATAATGAAAGTAGAGTTGTTAGACGTCTGGGGCATCGACTTTATGGGTCCATTCCTAAGCTCATATGGGATGAAATACATTCTAGTTGTTGTTGATTATGTATCAAAATGGTGCCATCATGTTGCCAAATAATGAAGGGAAGAGAGTTGTTGCATTCCTTAAGAGGAATATTTTCTCTCGATTTGGGGTGCCTCACACCATCATAAGCGACGGTGGATCTCACTTTTGCAACCAAGCGTTTTGGGATACCTTAGCCAAGTATGGTGTTAAGCAACATAAGGTAGCAACTCCATACCACCCATAAACCAGTGGGCAAGTGGAGATTTCGAATAGAGAAATCAAAGTCATTCTTGCTAAAATGGTGAATGCAAGTAGACAAGACTGGTCCAGGAAACTTGATGATGCCTTATGGGCATAGAGAACAACTTTCAAGACACCTATCGACATGTCACCGTATCAATTAGTTTATGGCAAGGAATGTCACTTGCCAATTGAATTGGAGCATAAGGCGTTGTGGGTACTCAAAAAGCTGAATTTGAATCGGAAAAGGTAGCAGAGTTGAGATTGGGACAGTTGAATGAGATGGATGAGCTCCATCTTGGTGCATCTAAAATACCGAATCCTTACAAAGAGAGGATGAAAAATTACCATGACCGGAGGATTGCAAAGAGAAACTTTCAAAAAAGTGATTGGGTACTCCTCTTTAACTCTAGATTAAAGTTGTTTCCAGGTAAACTTAAATCCAAATGGCTTAGACCATTCAAAGTTAACCAAGTCTACTCATCAGGAGTAGTTGAACTTAAAATTGAAGACAAAAGTGTCTTCAAAGTTAATGGGCAACGAGTGAAGTTGTATATCGGTCCAATAGACTCGATAAAGTGCATAGCTACTATCTATCTCAACGAAGTCTGAATAATCGAGATAATTAAGTCATGCCGCAATATTAAATCAGGCGCTGGTGGGAGAAAACCCATAAAATGTTGTTGTAATCATAGTTAGATTTCATTTTTTGTTCTTGTACAATCTGATGTGTTTGTGAAGTGTGCAAGGCTAAAAATGCTGAAAGAAAGGAGTTCTACAGTTGAAGAGGGGGCTGACAGAAAGATCGATGGACCGTCAGGATCCTGACGGACCATCACTTGAACCATCAAAGCTCGGTAAAAAATTAGACATTTTGGATGAGGCTTGACAGTTGAGTTGGTAAACCATCGGTACCTCAATGGACTGTCGCTTCCTCCATTGCACTGAGGCTGAAATTATGAGATACTGGAATGGATTGATGGATAGGTTGAAGGAGCTTCGTATCACTGACGGACCGTCGACTAAGCCATTGCAGCAATGCATAATTTCTTGGTCTCTGGTAAGATATGATGACCAACCAAATGGACCGTCGGGCACCCGAATGACTGTCGAGTTGGCCGTCGACAAAACCCTAAGTATAGGTCAGGTCAGGCTAATCTAAAATGTTATTTAAATCTGAAGAAACTGACATAATTATCTTTTAAACCAATAAGAGAAAATGGTTAAAGACCTTGATACCTTTTCAAATTCTGCAACTGTTTAACTCCTTCTAAATTTAAAGAATTTTGAATCAGTTACTTCCCTTTAGGACTCTCCCTCTTCTTTTCTCTCCTATTTAAACACACACATCCTTTTTTTCTCCTCATCACAACCAAAGTAGAAATCACTGACAAAAGCCTTAAGTAGATTTTATTTTTTGAAGTTGCAAGTTGAGTATTGAGTAGCACTCTGAAATCAAGGTATGATCAAACTTCTTTCAAATTTGGATTGCAATAATGAATTCAAATGCAAGAAGTTTTCAATACTACAAAAAGAATGTCATCTTGTTTTCTTCTTTTGCCTTGTTGATAATATTTTTGATTGTCAACTCTAATATACTCTGTTTTTAGGTGAAGTCTAAGTAACCCATGTGCTTAAAGTAGAGAATTTTGCACTTAAATGTGAAATTGATGTCATTGTGATGTTGAAAATCGACTGATGTACATCAGGTGTTTGGAAAAATGTCAAAGTGAAGTTTAGATGAAAAAGGGTTGCTGGCGGTCACCTTGGTGGACCATCGAATCTGTGATGGACCATCAAGTAGACCGTTGTAAGAATCTAACAACTCAGCACCTAAATGTTAAGGCTGACGGTCAGTTCGACGGACCGTCGCAACATCGACGGTTGACTGTCAAGCCATATTTTCAACTATTTTTTTATCTGTTTTGACCTGTAAACTAATTCCTTGTCCCATTTTCAGGCATTATGGCACGCAAGCACCCTTTGACCAGAGGTAGGGGTAGAGCATAAGGAAGAAGTAAGCCGGCAAGAAATAAAGAGGCACCCACCTTTAACACCTGGCAAAGTAATAGGACAATCCCTAAACTCTTCTAATATAAAGAGAAGAGTGAGAGCAGCACTAGCAGTACCAGTTTGATCCCATATGAGGAAGGGGTCAATACATCCAACCCCAACCTCATTAAGGCAGAAACTGGCCCTATTGAAATGGATATCATGGAAACAAATGTAATAAAAATCAAGGACCCTCAAATGAGGGCAGCACTTAGGTAGAAACTCGAGGGATCAAAGGATAAATTCCATGATGGATTAAAGCCGACAGCAAGCAGGACAACTAAGAGGCCATTCACTGAAGAGTAACAGATAGTGACAATGGAGTTGCGTGAATACCCCGAGATGGAGCATCAGTTCAATAAGTACTAATTAAACTGGATGAGCAAGCCTCCCAGATCATATCATCTAAATTTGGTAAGAAAGTTCTTTACTAATTATTTGGTGTTGGCAGAAAAGGATTTTCCAAAGGGCTCAAACATCTCAAATTTTCCTAATAGGGAGTCAGTCCCAGTCCGAGGAGTTAATATTGACATATCATCTCGAGCCATCAACAGAATATTGTTTGGCCTGACTATGAAGAGCCACTTGTTGTTCCTAATGTTAAATATCGGATAACATCTGCATCGACTTAAATATCTTGGTTATCTGGGTTGCTGACTAATGATGGTAACCCCTCTTGGGAAACCAACCCACATGAGCATATTACTAAGTCCTCCCTTAGCTTTGGAGCTAAGTTTTGGTAGGCTGCTATCAGATTGAGGTTGATGCCAATCGGAGGTGATGTAAATTTAGATAGCCACAAGGCGGTGTTAGTGGCTAGTTTAATTTTAGGGCTGAATAATGATTACGGCCAAATAATTATTGATGAACTTTTTGTGAGGCGCATAAAGTGGCAAGTTCACTACCATTTTCGTGTCTAATCATGGAGTTATGTAGGCAAGTGAATGTGCCCTTGATTCAAGGTGTTGATAATGAAGTCTGGGCGACACATAGGCAAGACATTGAAAAATCAAAAGATGATTTAAAGTTTGAGATGCGAGTCACTAAACCTCCAACCTATCACACGCAATCTGTGCTAGAACCAGACACTTTAGAAATCCCCATAGGTATGCCATTGCCCAGCGCCACATAAGTGCTACCTGATTAAGTGCCACTAGGTACATCTATAAGTTCAGGGTCTGTGCCACCAATGGGTGGGGAAGATTATGCAAAATATAGGTTTACGTAGGAGAATTTTGCCAAATCGGTGAAGTTGCAGAAGAAATTTCAGAAACAACTGGACATATAGGCTTCACAATTCAAGTCTTTTGTTGATCAAATAATGCCAGAAGCAATCCATCCATTCCAAAATATTCAACTAAGGATGGATCACATGGAAACCGTATCAACAAAATGTTGGATAAAATATCCATTCCAGATCTGGCCAAGTTCATGGTGGAGTTTAAATAGGCATAGGCTGACATAGCAGAGTTGAAGAATAGGCAGAATCAGCAGCCTATTTTTGACCCAGCCCTGGTGATGAGCGATAAGGATAAAGAAATTATTGATTTGATGGGAAACCCACTGAAAGACAAAGGCAAAAAGCAAGTTGATAAAAGTGCGGAAAGGAAAGCTGCGAGAAGAAAAAAAAAGAGAATCAATGACACCTAAAGAGAAAGAAAAGTATGATATAAGGAAAGCTTCAAAAAGATCAAGGATAGATAAGGAGAGAAGACAGATGAAGGCAGCAAATGAATCTACAGGAGTTTCTACGAGTTCTACCCCAGCAAGGGGCCCAGTTCAGACCGAGCTCGGGTGATACCTCTAATTCTGGAGGATGAAATTATGAGTACCCCTACCACCATAGGGGTCAACATTACAGTAGGTGAGGATACTAAAGCCTCAACATATTTCACAGATAAGAGACATTACAAGTATGCCCATTCTCTGTACTTTAATTCAATGTATTGAGGACAAAGCATTTATTTTCTGTGAGGGTGGGTGTACTTGTACCACGGGGGGTTTTGTTGCTGATGTTGTTTTCCTCCCGTGTGCTATCTAGTAGAACCGACATATCTAGGATTTCATTTTTGTTTTCTTGGGTTGTGATGTCAATATCTATTATTAATGTTTATTTATAAAAAGTGTCTTTTATTTTAGCATCTTGGTATGTATATGGATAATGAATGATGTTGGCATAAGGCTATGAACATGTTTGTATGACTGTTTACTCCTATCTTTTAGCATATGTGAGCAACCTTTAGTGAATCTGTTATTGGCAATAACATATAAGATATGCATGATTTGTGATGGAAATCTTAAGAGTAGTAGAATGAGTTTGACTCAGTTGCCTGTACGTGCGAGTATTTGTGTTAGTTCTTGCATAATGTGGTACCTAGAACTTGGTTGGTTCATTGATGTTGTTTTGTGGTTGATTCTATAGGATAGGATAGCAGGTCTCCTTGTACATTCAGTCCACTTAGCCAAAATAATTAACCCCACCACAAAGATTTTTCATTTTTGAACCCTTTTTGAGCTTGTATTAGCTTTTTTCAGCACCAATAACTCTAATTAACTCTCTTTAGGTTGTTGACACCTAAATCTGGCCCTGGTCTAATATTGGACATTGTGTATCTAAACTTAGGCAAAATACCTAAGTTGAGCGTACCTATTGTCAAGAGGTTAGCTGTCTAATGAAAAGTTGGTTTAGAGCTTAGTTTAAGGTATTTGGCCCAAGTTTATTCAATATATTATGCACCTTGTTTGGCTGCATTAGCATAAGTTAAGGGTGGCTGATGCTTGCATATAAAAAAGGGGTATTATGGTAAAGTGTGAATGAATGATAGAATGGTAAGTGAGCTAATAAAGCAGTAGCCTTGGTGGGTAGAATTCAAGGGCAAAGAGAGTTAACCCACAATGTTGAGTCACTTTTCCCAAAATCCTCCCTTACCTAGCCTGAAGCCTCAATAGAAGCCTAAAAAAGACCTGTTTGATTTTGGAAAATCAACTATAAGGGAGCGTTAGATGATAAAGGCAAGCCTATGGGTATGTACGCTATGCTTGTAACTTCTTACATAAGTGTGGGAGTTTTGATTTGTATGCACAAACTATAAAAAAAATGGTGGATTGTATTAACTGTGAGGGCAACCTGAGCTACACTTAGTTTGTTGATCTCTGTAGGATATGATATCTATGTTTGTAAATGTGGAATCATAATCAATGTCAGTTGTAGATCCGGATGTGTTCATCCCATATGAGTGAAATAACAAGTGAATGGTTGTGTGAATCTGATTCAATGGTCGATTGTCTATCATTGTGTTATTTATGTATGCAATTTGATGCTGAGTTGCTTGAGGACAAGCAATTGTTTTAAGTTAAGGGTGTTGATGTTTTGGTTTTTTACGAAACATTTTATATCTTTTTTCAAGATATAATTGTATGTTTTCAAGCAACTACGATTGTATCTAATATTGGATTTTAGTATTTTTGGGTTAAGGAGTTAGCTGGAAGAGAAACATGAAAAAATAGCAGAAAAAGGACATCGACAGTCAAACTAGCGGACCGTTAGCCATACGATGGACCGTCGGGGTAGCCGTCAGAGCTAAACAGAATACTCCAAGTAGAGAATTCATATGATGGTCCAAGTGGTGGACCGTGAACCTTTCGACAGACCACCAACTTGGTCGTCAGGCTTTAGCAGAACTCAAGATTTCAGAGGATCCAGTGACAGCCTCTGTGATGAGCCGTCAATCCAGCGACGATCCACCAATATGACCATCATCCCTTACCAAAATCAAACTTCCTGGGACATTCAGCGACGGCCCAAGAAACAGACCATTAGGCTTCCGACGGGCCGTCAGTTAGACCATCAACTTGGACGCGGCTTTTCTAAGATTCTAATTTTAAATCCTTAGTACCTGGGAACGTATAAATACCCAGTTTAGATTTTATTTAGGGATCTTTTTTTATCCTATTTTCCAACATTGAAACTTATTGTAACATAGTTTTCTCTGGTATCAAGTGAGAATTTAGGATCTAAACATTTTTATGCATATTTTTTTCTAAAGATTCAAGAACAAATCTTGTGATTCTTGTAAGTATTTTCTAAATTTATTTATGAGAAATACAAAAACTTCTTCTTCTTCTATGGAAATGTGTGGCTAAGCTCCCATAACTAGGATTATGGGAGCCTTGATGTGAAAAGCTGATTGGGGTTGTGAAAATGTTTGATTTTCATAATTAACTAAAGTTGTATAAGCCCCTCTTCACAATAATGTCCTTTCTTGGTTTCAAACTTGAAGGGTGAGCCCAAGAACATCACTTGTTTGAATAAAAAAGTGTTTGTTGGAAAAAAAAAAAAGGCTTACATGGGATCTAAAGGTTTTAACCTTTGGGTTAAGAGTTGATTCCTTAACGGGATTAACCCACATAAGAGAATAATTAAATAAATTAACATTTTCTTTAGGTTTGAGAGAATTGAAGGACAATCTACTCATTCAAGTTGAGAAACAAATGGGTAAATTGTAGGATTCAATAACTCTTGCAATTGAAGTAATTAATTGGAGAGTCAAAATAATTCACAACTCTAGCTCTTTGAACATCTTGGTAACCATAACTCTAGTTTGTATGTTCTCATTGAATTACTATTTGCAATAAAAATCATTATCTGGAATACTTACTATTATGAATAACGAAACAAAGTTTACATACCAAAACCCCCTTTAATTCGAAACCTTTGATCAACAGTCTAGTAATAACCACAATACTTAGTGAACACAGTATTCCCTGTGGGATTCGACCCCAACCTAGTTAGGTTATATATTTGACAACGGCTGTTTACTCTCTTATAAGAGAGGTGTAATTTGGGCGTATCAGTTATTCCAGCAAAAGAGGAGATTTATTACTTAATTTTGGATAAGGCCGAAGAGAAGGCGAACTTCCCTATTCCATAATACTTTAGCAAGCCACTTGTATATAATAAAAATGAGGCACACAAGATGTTCAATAAAGTTTTTGTTTGGTCTAAAGTTGTTATTCAAGAATCACGCAAGGTTCTTTCGATAACCACCAATACTATTGAGGAAAATAATTCTGCTACATATGTTGGAATGGAAGGAAAAATATGGATGAAGAATTTTTTACCATTGGAAATAAAATACGACAATTGGTTCCTGCAATTGTAGAGATACCTTCATTAAAGATTGGTTTGACATTATCTAGTTTCTATGATTGTGTCCTTTTTAATATGCAACATGAACTTGGAATATCCCGATGCTAAGAGGAGATGTCTGGAATGATTTCAACTTAAGGATATGACCAACTTACAAATAGAAATATAACTGATCACTTTGGTAGAATTGGTCATGCTTCACTAAGCTTAACTTGACATTTATTTTCACTTGATGAATTTGGGTTAGTGTTTCCATTTGATACTAGCTCTTGTTTATTTCATGATAAGTTAATTATGCCAACCTCCTGAAAGTTTTACATTAGGCTTATACTGTACAAGAGCAAAATCTTCTTGGTTTTTTGTTGTTTAAATTGAAAGAGTTTGGTAGTGAAGAGAACATACAAGGGATTCATGAGGCATTTATTGCAAGATATTCAAAGAATTTTCCTAGTATTCTTGTGATGTACTTATTTTTTCCATGTTTGGTGAAGTTCATAAATCGAAACCAACTTTATTATATTTTGTCTTTTATCGTGGTCCTTATGTTACTTTTGCTATGTTTACTATGTTGTTTGGTCCTTCAATTGCTGCCATTTCTGTGGCTTTCTATAACATAGAGCAAATGGATATTTATCTAATTAGTGACCAGTAGTTTGGAGTAAGTCACCGAACACTCCTAGTGATTAATCTATCCAACTTAGTCTCCGACACCATTCATAAAAAGAGTTGAGGTTTATGAATTTTTAACCATGGTGGACAGTTTCATAGGCTTGTTTATATTCATTGAGTTTTCTTTATTATCGAGAAAAAATTAGAACATATGTTACTTGTTAATGTAATGAAATCACTTCCCAATGGTGTATGGATCATTCATGCATCTAGACTTGTTAAAACTGTTTACTTTACTCCAAGTTATTTTGTTGGGACAATTTTGATTGTTCGATTAGATAGCATAAAAATTGAGATACAAACATATATATGGTTTCCTTTAATTAGGGAATTTCTTGTTAGAACACTCAAGAAGTGTACGATGCTATCTATGAATATATTGGTATTCTTGACAGGACTTATTGGCTTGCATTAGATTCCTTACTAATTATGGCCTTGCACATTTTTTTGGATAGTTAAACCTTATTGACTTTCAAAATTGAAAAACTTCTTGTCATGATATATAAATTTTAGGTCAAGCCTACTCATCATAGGCTAGAACTATTTCTTGTTTGTACCGATTGATATGAAATCAAAGTCTTGGTGAACATGTCTCATATGCCATCAAATGTCTGAAAATCAAGAGGGGGCAAATTGAAACCTTTTTGAGTTGACTATTGAGTTGAATCAGTCAACTTTCATACCGGTTAGTATAAGTAGTAAACTCAAAATAAACATAAAGGCAAATAGCAGAATATAAAATGAGACAGGGATTCTTATATAGGTTTGGATCATGACGTGGTGCCTATTCCAATCCCATTAGATTATAAGGGTTTCCAATTGGAATCCGAATTATAGCATGATGATAAGTCCTAGATCTAAACTTTGTAATGTTTAGCTCTTGTGACATAGCCTCAACTTGTATAACTAAGGATTGAATCTACCTTTTTCCATTCTACAACTATTGTAAAGTTTAGAGAATTACAAAGCTATGTAAAGACAAAAAGATGAGATAGATTTGTAATTCCAACAAAGTTGCAGTTCCAGTAAAGTTATAGTTCCAGTAAAGTTGTCTTCTATATATAGTCTCTACTTCATGTCTCTAAAAGGAAAACATGAGGGAGTTTATTTCAATCAAGGATTTGAATTGATTCTTTGATTAAGGATTCACATCATTAGCACATCCATATCAGATATGTTCATGCAAGAGATAAGATCTTTTGTTCTTGCTTGGTCTTCATAGGATTTTGCCTGGTACAGAGTGTTGATTTGCTTTCTTCCATAATCAATGTGATTTGATAATTGCCTACATCTTTACTCTAAGATCTTTATTGATTTCTCCTCTTGTAAAGATCTTCTGATTTCTTAATTGGAGTTTTTTCGATATTGACCTAGATGCCGAGATCTTTGCTCAGAAATCCTTATTGATTTATCCTCCTTAATTGGAGTTCTTCCAATATTAATATTGAATGTTTATTTAATTAGTTTTTCATTTTTAAAATATATTAACCAAATGGAGGCTAACAATCTCTCCTTTTTTTATAATGACAAAAATGAGATAAACATCAGTGTAGTTGACTTCCTAGTACTTATAGCTCCCCCTTGCTATGTGCTTACTGATGTGTGATGCCTTTCATCCCCTTTGGCATAGTCAAAGAGAGCACAAAAGCACATAAGAACAAGAGATAGATGCATAGAAATATACAAAATATATAGAGAACAACAGATAGGAGGTAAAAGTAAACTAAGCAGCCAGAGAGAGAGTAGGATCATAGGAGTTTATGCAGTTAAGACAAAGATAAAAGAGTGCCCTTTGTACTGGGAAAAAATTTAGAGTGGGGACAAACCCACATTGAATAAATATAATTTTGAGAGGACAGAGTAATTATTTCTTAAGGAAGTAGGTAAGGGTGTTATACATGCAGTAACAATATCTTTCATAGGAGCATTCCACATTCTTAGAGAAGTTGGAGTAGGAGGCATGGACAGATACTGCAAGCTCAAGAAGTCAACTTTTTTGAATAGCCCATTGAAAATCTTTACTCCTTCCTACTTGAGACTATCAATTGATAGATGTATTTTTTCCACAACTCTACTAGCATCCTTATTCAGCGGTAACAACTTTCTAGTTGACTCTTCAAGAACCAGCATCCCTTCTTCAAGGGATGTCAGTCTTTACTCAATTACTTCCACCTCCTTCATCAAAATAAAAGAAGAGTTAGCAGCAAATTTACTTACCTTGTGTTGGTCAAATTTGAATTTCACAGAATCCTTCTTGCACCAATCATTTCCAACAAGAACATAGCCCATGCAAGCAAAAGTTTTAGAGTCATAGTTTGTAATAATCTCAATGAGATGAACGCCTGAGGTATTAGTGGAGTAGTAAAGCAAGATTCGAGTAATCAACAGACCATATGGCAAGTTAGATACAACATGTGAGTTAGCTACTCTTTTTAACATATACTCATGAAACCGCATAGCCTAATTAATCTTATATTTTTTAATCATGTAGTAGAGAACAAACGCATCTCAGGAACTAATATTTCTAAAAGAAACCTTTTAGGGAATCAAGGTGGTAGCAATGAGATGGTCCAAAATCCTATTTTTGAAACACATAGATAATGGTCTATAGTTTGATGAATCAATATCAGGTTCAGCAACAGCTAATTTGACTTCCTCGAAGCCATCTCAAAATTTCCAGGCCAAGTACCATTCATATACGAAACAACCCCAAACAATTTAGTGTCAAACACTTTCTCCAAAAAAAATTCTTTAAAGTAATTTTGGTACCCAACACAAGGGTTTCTATCACACCACTGTCTTTAGAAATATGAAGATTAGCATAAAACATTCTAAGTGGGTCCATAAAAACTTTTAACCCATTGAGATGAAGAACAAGAGGTAAATCTTGAGCCTCAAAAAGAGGACTTAAATTGAAGTGAGATTCCTTCAAATATTGTAAATTGATGATTCTTCCAGACACTAATGAGCAACTTCTAAATGCAACAAATTTCTCCAATTAGGATGTTAACTAGAACTTGTGCATGTCCTCAAGAGAAAGGTAGTCAGAAGGATTAGAGTGGGATTTCTTGAAAGTTTCATTCTTTCTAAAAGAAGGGCCTTTTAAGAGTGGGCGATAGGTAGAGAGTTGGAATAATCTTACTCTGATAAATCAATGATTATAATTGGTTTGTGAGTGTTGGAGAGAGAGTCTCTAGGAGATTTTTCTAAGTTAGCCATAGATAGTGTTTTAGTTATGTAGAAGTGAAGGGAGAAAAGTAGTGAGTGGGGGTTAAACAAAGAGTTTGATGGGAAGTGGTAGTGGTGAAGAAGTTGGAAAGGGTTTTATTGATGGGAAAAGATGCAAGAATCGAGTAGAGAAAAATATGAAAAAGTTTAAAAGGGGGGAGAATGGAGGCGAAAGGGTGATCATTAAGTCAAAAGATAATAGTTAAGGAAAGAGGTGTAAAAATAAATATGAAAAATAGAATAATTAAGGGAAAATGTGTAAAATAGATATAAAAAATATATACAATTTTATAAAAAGATTTTTAAAAAATCAAATATCATTACTGCAAATAATATTGAGACTTTTCAAAGAAAGCATTATCTTTCTTCTAGCAAGGGTTTTGTGAAAGTATCAGCAAGTTAATTTTTAGAATCAATGAATTTCAACATGAAACCTCCATTTTCAACATGATCACAAATAAAATGATGTTTAATATCGATATGCTTATCCTTAGAATGATGCACAATGTATTTAGATAGACTAATAGCACTAGTGTTGTCACACTTAATTTATACAGATTCAAGTATTAAATCAAAATCAAGTATTAATGCACCATCCAAAGTAGTTGAGTTTCGCAGCTTCCAACAACTAGGTATTCAACTTCAGTGGTTGATAATACCGAGATTTGCTTCTTGTTGTGCCATGAGATTATGCATCCCCAAGAATTTGATGGTGCCATTAGTACTTTTTTGATCATTTTTATCTTCTGCAAAGTCAGTATCTGAATAGCCAATTAAATCAAAGTTTAAGGAATGGGGGTACCATTAATCCATTGTCTTGAATGCCAATGACATATTGAATAATTTGCTTGACTACAGTCATATGTGATTCTTTGAGAGCTGACTGGAATCTTGCGCACTTGCAGACACTAAACATTATGTTGGGTTGAGTTGTTGTCAAGTAGAGTAGAGAACCAATCATTCCTCGATAAGTATTTTCATCCACATTCTTTTCAAAGTCATCTATGTTGAGATTTGTCGAAGGAATCATAGGGGTTCCAAAGGCTTTTCCTTTTTCGATACCAAATTTCCTGATGATAACCTTCGTATATTTTCTTTAACTAACAAAGGTTTTCATAGAGTATTATTTGGTTTGAAGTCTCAAGAAGAACATAAGTTCTCCCATGAGACTCATTTCAAATTCTCCCTTCATAAGATTTGCGAAATTCTCATACAAGATAGTGTTAGGATTTACAAAAATTATATCATCTATGTAAATTTATACAATAAGAATACTTGAATATGATTTTTGAATAAAGAGAGTAGAGGTTATTTACCTCTTTGAAAAGTATTGTTTAAGAGGGAGGTGCTTAATCTTCATACCAAGCCTTTGGGGATTGCTATAGGAGCAAAGGTTTTATCATAGTTAATACCTTCTTGATAATAGTATCCTTAAGCTACTAACCTGGCTTTATTTCTAATGACCTTACTTTTTTCATTCATCTTTTTCTTTTAAAGAGAATTGCCTGTTTTTCTTTTTCTGAGCAATTTTGTTGTATTCATCAATGACCTTTTGAAGATAATTTGTTATCATATCAATATTTTATTGTATCTGTGAGATCCCAAAAAATTCTAGTCATTTCAGTTCTATATAGCACGCCAAAAGAGGACCCATACTTAGAAAAATAATTCAGCTAAGTGTTGACACTTAGTCTCATTTTTTTCCTTGATATTTCAATGGCATCATTTATGATATTTTTGGCCTTAGATTATTGATTTTTAAATTGATTCATTATCATGGATGTCAATAGGTTATACTGGGTGAGTTTTGGAATTTTTGAACTTCGTTTGGGTCGTGTTTGGATGGCCAAAATAGCAATCCAACGCGATCTTGACACATTGCGTTGGCTATCACGTTGCACCCATCGAGGCAATGCATTGGTGATCGCATCAACTACATCGACGTGGCGCATCAGGTATTGCATTGCTGGGCACAGTTAGCTCACTTATTTATGGGTTTGTAAGGGTATTTAGGTCATTTTCCCCTCACCCAATTCACTAAAACACAAAATTAAACTCCTAAAAAGGCAAATTACATTCATTCTTCTAAAAATCCTCTCAAGAAGTAAATCCTGGTTTATCAAGTTTAAGTCCAAGTTCTGAGAATTCACCAATAATCTTCACGAAATCAACAATCAAGGTATGTTAGGTGTTCATCCTTGGGTTTCCTTTCATCCTTGGAGTTCAAGAAATTATTTCAAAAACATGCTTTATGATTTCCATGTTATGAATTGAATTATGCCCATGTTTGAATTGTTGTATGGATTTCAAGTTGGTATCTTTAATGATTCCATGAAATTATGTTAGCATATGTATTGAATTATGAATCTTTCATGTCAAAACCCTTGAATTGAAAGATTACATATTGAAGTAATGATGCCCTATATTTTATTTTTCATGTATCACAATCATGCCCCCTAAGTGTTTGATAGAATATCCATGTAAATTGAATAGTGTAATCATGACATGTTAGCATGTGTTTTTATTCATGTATAAGTTCATGGCCACCAAGTGTTTGATAAAATGCCTCATTAAATGAATTATGAACAATTGACTATTGTTATGCTTTTAAGATTTGCTATATCTGTCAATTATGCTATCGAGTCCTGGGGTATTTATTACCCGAAATCAAGTTGTTTACTTAGTTGCAGTAGTTATAGAATAGTCCTAGTAAAGGTCAAGAATCTTAGTACTTAGTCAGTAACAAAACTCAGTGAACTCAATCCAGTTCAGTCAGTCAACACGATCAGTGTCAGTTTAATCAAGCCTAGCACAGTCTAGTGATCAGTTCGGTGTCGAATTAGTTGAGAGTAGGATTCAGCACCGAGCGGACCTAGGGATGGGGGCATTCCTAAAATAGAGGGTTTGACCCTTAGTAGAAGTCCCTAAGTTACAAAACTACGTAGCCAGCGTAGGTTGACATATCTTCCTGACATATAAGGATGGGCATATCTCGTATGAGTTTCCTGCCAGTGACGGTTGACAAAATATCTTCCTGCCAATTAGGGTGACTCACAACCAGTGTTACTACCCGTGGCATGGTACTAACACCCTTCCAACTGGAGTTACAGGTTGGACCCCAATCAGTCTATATTAGGTCATGTCGGTTAGATGATACCTCCCACAGTTACAGTTTTAGTCTTAGTATTCAGTAAAGAACTAAGACAGTTCTACAGAACTATGGCTATCAGTTATCAGTTACTTAGCCATCAAATATCAGTACTTCAGTATTAGTCTATACTTTTAGTTATCAGTATTCAGTTATCAGAACTCAGTATTTCAGTTTCAGCCTAATTCAGACAGACGTTATATGCGCAGTATTGTATATTCAGCATGTTCAGTAGTTATAGTATTTCATGTACTCTCATCCAGTTACCTCATGATGTTTATTCAGTCAGTTATTATCTCATGCATATGAACCCATATATATCAGCCTACCTCACTTAGCATATCAGTACATTCCACGTACTGACGGATGCTCTTTCTTTGCGCTATGATGTCTTATATCATAGGTTCGAACGCTTAGGGTCCTGACCGTACTTAGCAACTCAGGCTATTATCAGCATATACAGTGGTGAGTCCTCATATTTCAAGTACAGAGTTTATCTATTTCAGTATTTCAGCAGTTTAGCAACTATTTTCATCAAAGTTTGTTGGGGGTTAGTCCTATTAACTCCATATTCAGACAGTTAGAGGCTTTCAGACTAGCACAGTCAGATATTCAATTTTTTTGATGTTATTACCAGTTACACTCATTATTTATTTCAGTATTTTGAGGAAATTATGGTATTCTCAGTTATAAACATTATGGCATTCTCAGTTATACTTCTGCATATATTTTCAGTATTATTATTCAGTGCTCACAGTAGGTACCAGTTATGGGTTAGCATGTGGTTCTTCAGGATTGTAAGCACTGTATGACGCTCAGGGTATAGTCTCAGTGCATTACAGTATTATATTACAATTTTAACCATTAAAATATCTTACCTCACTGCATTCTTTTATGGCCATGAAGCACATTTTATCAATTTTGGTTTCATCTTTTAGCTCATATTTATCACTTCATGCTCTAAAGTTTTTGTTTTTCTTTGAAGACCTTTTCTTAGTTTGAGATAATATTGTTTGATGTGGCTGAGTTTGATTGAATGATAACAACGATCATTATTTCTTGAGAGGTCATTATTTTTTAAAGCTTGTTGAGGCCTTTGTTGTCTTTCTCTTAGAATATATAAGAATCCATGATTTATGAGAGTCATCCCTTCACTATTGTCTTCGTTTATGTTCTCATCTTCTCCAAAGCTAAAAACACTAACGGCTATGAGTTTCTTTTTCTCCTCCTTACTATACATGTTGATATGATTTTGCTCATATGCAAGTAAATAACCTCATAACTCATTATATGTCATGTTGTGTAGATCCCCATCCTCCAAAATAGTTGTTTTGGTTTCCCATGCATTAGGAAGTCTACTCACCAGTTTTTTGACTTAAACCCTATTTGAGTAAATCATTCTTAAGGATTTAAGATCGCACAAGATCTTGCTGAACCGTGAGAACATTGATTCTATGCCTTCATTTTCCTCCATCTTGAAAAGTTCATATTAGTTAAAATGTACACAGATTTTAGCTTCCTTCACTTTGGTGGTACCATCATAAGTTACCTCAAGTTTGTCCCACATTTCTTTGGCAGTTTTGCATATTGATATTTTGTCATATTTAGACCCACTAACTGCACAGTAAATATCAAAACCCAGATCAGGGTATGGGTGTGATGGTTATCTCAAGTCCAACGAGGATCGGAGACCACCCCCGCACCTAACCAAGAGAACATAATACCCCAATGTCGAATGAATTTTGAACATATAAATAGCGAGTATAAGATGAACTCAAAGACTTTAGGATAATTAAATTGCTAAAAGTCGGCTAAAACAACCAAGCAACATCACCACCCAAGTATATAGTAATCCAACAAAGCCTTCTAAACAAAATCAAAATCAATAAAGTATCGGGACACGCCCCCAACCCAGACAATGACAATGACAATGTTATTGATATGTAAACTCTCAATTCTAGTCTATGAAGATAACTGATGAAATGTTTAAGGGGTCATTTGGTAAAGTGTATTAAAAAGTTAATGTATGCATTAGTTTAATGTGTATTAGTAGTACCTTGTTTGGTATATCTTTTTACCCTATGTATAACTAATACTTCAAAATCCATGACATTAGTAATGCAATGGATCTAATGCGTTCATTAACATGTTTAAAGATATTATTATCCCTCAAAAAAAAATTTGCATCCTTTTCAACATATATATTAAGGGTATTATGTAATAAAAAAAATGAAATCATGTAATTCATGTTTTTTTTATACATCGAACCAAACACTGCATAAGAAAAATACAAGAAGAAATAATGCAAGCATAACTAACAGAAGAATTGCTACTACAAGTATTACAAATACACCATATTTTTTATTATTCTTATACACTCTACCGAACGACCCCTAAGTATTTTGAAGAATGGAAGCTTACCACTTCACAACAACGAACCGACAAACTGGCAAATCAATCTGATCTAACTAACTCTATGTACAAAAGTAGAAGTATCTCTAGTGCCTGCATCGCCTGGTAATACCATGTTTAGAGATGGTTAGTGGGTTGAGCAATAGCATGTAACTCAAGGATAGGGGATAAAATAATGCCATGGACAATGATTCAAAACCATTCCAAAACGTAATACACATAATCATATACAAATACATATATATATCATGTGTCAAGGTAGGGAACAAGGCTTATCATGCACATTCAAAACTTTATCCTGGATTGTATAGCTCAACCATCATAACATAAGAAGGCACCCACGGTCTATATGTGCCATCTCTCCTTTAGATGAAAGGACCCCAGAGAATGTGACCACATGAAACAGAAGGTATACATATTGACACAAGCATAAAGAGTACAAGTATTACAAAGTCTTGTCAAAAGTTCAAGCTTCGAATTTGCAAGTTCTTAAAGACCCTTTTTGGAACCATTACAAAACCTTATTCAAGTTGAAAGAGGAGGAGGGGTTCTACACTCAAGAGGCACCAATTCCTAAGGGCATTATGGAATTTTTACACTTCAAAAACAACACTCCATAGGTGCCTAATTCAAGGGATTTAATTAAGAGCAATATTTTCTTTTGATGACTCTCTTTTACACTCCAAAGGAGCACCCTTCATTAAGGGTATTTTAGTCTTCTTTTGTAATAAGTATAAATAGACAATTAGGCCTTTACTTTTCATTAGTTTTTGATGAATTGATTGAGTGATACTCAAATTGTATTTTCTTTCCGTAGTGTAGGGCTTGGAAAAGCTATTGTAGTGCAGGTCTTGGAAAAGACAATTAAAACTAGGGTTAGCTTGAGTGTGTATTCACTTGAGTTGACATTTGGTAATAAAGGTAGGTTCTTGAAGAGTTGATCTCATTGTGTCCACCTAAGAGTATGGTGTTATCCTTCATTGTTGTTGTGTGTCTTGGTGTTTGATACACAGTTTGGTGTTATTCATCGGTGTAGATGTATGTCTCACTATCTATCTTTTCATTTAATGCATTTTTATCTTGTTTTCCAGTACAATCTGTGTGTTGCTTGTGTGTTTTACATCATCTCCTTTCTTGTAGTTGCTGATTTTTGTTTCTTTAGTCTTAAATTTTGGTTATTAGGTTAGATCTTGTATCATTTGGTATCAGATCCATGTATTAGAATTGTTCCCACAACTCTAAGCCTTGGAACTAAGAAAATCTCCACAAAAAAAGAGTCTAGAGTCAAGAAAATAAAAAAAAATAGGTGTTTCACATTTTTGTGTTTGGATAGCATTTTTAAATCTTAGATCTACATGTTTTTGTGTTGTTTTATTGGTTTCTAGTGCGACATCCTTCTTCCCTATCACCTAAGGAGTCTAGATCTACATTTGGAACAAAATTTGGTTGTTTTTGAGCTAGATCCACCATTGTTGTGACTTGTTTGAAGATTTTGGAGGTGGGATATGTGTGGCCTTGTAGTAGTTAGGACATTTTATGCTTGATTTTGTATTGGTTGAACTTTTCTTAGAAAAAGGAACCTAGATCTAAAAGAAAAATTGAATTTAAGGTTCATTTGACTAGTGGTCAAACCTTGGTCAACTCTTGAATATTCATCTTGTTCATCCATCATCTTCA
This sequence comes from Capsicum annuum, assembly GCF_002878395.1. Lineage (NCBI taxonomy): Eukaryota > Viridiplantae > Streptophyta > Magnoliopsida > Solanales > Solanaceae > Capsicum > Capsicum annuum. The sequence goes on from NW_025889487.1 coordinate 177,279, forward strand.
AATTTTGTTGAAGAAGAATATTCAAGTAGCTCGTTTGATCCAAAAGAGGGAAGAAAGAGAGTGTACTAAGTGTTTGTACAAGAATATTTCCTAGCATATTCTAAGTCTTCCAAAATGGAAGAGGGGACAAAGGGACAAGCAAGTATAATTGAAAGTACACTTGAGGGGACCAATCCATTTTGAATTCATTTGAAGCTCCAAAAAGGCTCCAAACCTTCAATTTTTCTCTCTCAAATAAAATTCTTATCCTCCTAAAGTGTGTTTGGCCGAGACATGAATTTTGGGAATTGAAAATTTTGAAAAGTGACGTCCAATCATAAGCTGCCACATCATCACTTTTGTGAACAACCAAGTTGAGTTCTAAATGAGATTTCTAAGTTACTATTTGTTGTTTCTAGTTGCTTTTATGTTGATTCTACCACTAATTACCAAACTAGTAATTACCTACTAGGTTGATAGTTAGTTGTCCATGTTAACATTTCTTTTGTGCTTTTATCGTTTGTAATTCGTTGGAACTTGTTGGTTCAAGTCCATAAGCAATTTTCTTTGAGTCATATCAAACTAAAATCCATTCTGATCCAAAGTATAATCATCCCTCATTCACTTTCCAAGTACATGCCAAAGTATCAACACTTGTGAGACCAAGTGTGAGCTAAGAACCGAGTGTGAGAGTGATGAAGCTTTCTTTTGAACTAACTTGTTTGCTCATTTTGTAGGTTATCCTTTGCTGTTTTTTGCTTCTTTTTAGGTACAACGTAATGGAATCTGAAGGTACCACATCTCAACCTTTGGGAAATAAAGTTAGTGGAGTCATATTGGCTTGTCTTAAAGCCTTATCTCGTGACATGGCTAGGATGCACACAGATTTGGGTTCAATTAAGGGTGATTTGGGTTCAATGAAGGGTGATTTGGGATCAATAAAGGGTCACATGATTAGAATGAAAGTGGACGTTGATAGACTATGGCAACTAAAACAGCCACAAAACCAAGACCAAAGTCCATCAACCCGAGAGCCAAGTAGACCTATATATCCCCCATTGAACCAAGTCCAACAATAAGGACTTGGTACTCAAATGCTATCTCAAAATCTGAAATACCAAGTTCCAAACCCACTTGACCAAAGGCCTTACCCTTCACAAGTCTAAACACCTCAAGTCCAAACAACCTACACTCCAAGAAATCTAATGCCTCCTCTCCACGAGTTAGAATTCGAGGAGAATGTGATTAAGCCTCAAGATGGAGAGAAATTTGATGGTGATATACAAGAAAAATATGAAGAAAAGAGGGAAAGGGAAAGGGAAACCGCGGGTAGTGAAGTAGGAAAGGGAAAGAAACATGTGCTTGTGGGATTTGTCCACAAAGGATCTTTGATACTCACTAACCCAAATTTTAGCACTTTGCCTAGCATTGATTCTTCTTATGTTCATGTACATAAATATATATTTCCAAAGGAGAATCAAAAATAAATCCCTCCCAAATATGTTGGTGTTCCCATTGCACCCTTGGCCGAGAGTTCAAAGTAAGTGGGCTGCCCTAGTACAAACAAAAGTAAAATTAGTGCACATTACACTCCATTAAGTTTAAAATGTTATGATGTGGCTATTAGTAGTCAAGGTGATATGATTTTAAGTTTACCTAGGGTAGAAGGGCATGAAGCTTTCCTTGGTAGTACTCATGATGTGTGTGAAAATAAACTTGCTCCTAAGTTTAGTACACTACTTAATAATGTGAAAGGTGTAACCAAAATCTTTCAAGATAGTGTTGATTCTTATAATTTTGATCATGATATTGGATATGACCCTTTGAGCTTGTGTGATAAAACCCTTGCTGTTAATTTTGCTCATAGTGATCATGTGTTTGGGAAACTTGCGGATAATGGAGTGCTTGTTCTTAAGAGAGGACTTCTAGACCACAATCTTTTAGTATTGAATGTTTCCTTCTCTTAAGGAACAATGTCATGGGATATTTTAAGTATGACCCTCTAGTGAAAGGAATGAGTAGCCTCGGGTTATGCCCTTGGCTACTTCATCCATTTGATCCTGATGCACTAGTGGGATGGGGAAGGGATTATCTCGGCTTGTGCTCATTTTTCCTTGATGTTTGCCTTATTCCTATCCTTTAAACTGGTCATACAAAGTGTTTCATGGTCAAAACACAGGATCTCTAGTTGTATATTAGAAGTGTACCCCCTCGGTATGAAGTCTTCTCACTTGATTCCTTCCTATACTACCTCTTTACCTATGATGATAACCATGTTAATTTGAATATGTATTGTGTAGAGGTAGTAAGTTTGGTGGCTGGTTTCCTTGTTTGAATGATAATGATATGTGGGTGAGGTGGACCTTAGGATCAATAGTGGCACCATATTTGACGAGGTCCTTTGTAGAGGTAATGAACAAATGTATCTGATGGTTCCCAAGCCAAAGGTAGTCTTACCTTTTAGGTATAATAAAGCCATTACGACCATTGTAGTTTCCTTATATCTTGGTATTTGCAAAAACCACCTCTTTTCTGACATTCATACTAACCTTTTCTTATCACACACAAAGGACCCATGGATGTATTTCAAATGTGAACAACCTTGGCTTGTTGATATATGTGATGGTCTCGGGTTGCACTCCTCTTTCCTTGATGTCTATCTTACCAAAGTCCTTTGTTATGCTTGTAGTAAGTGTTTCATAATCATAACAAAGGATTGTTGGTTGTATTCCAAAAGTGTAACCCCTTGGCATGGTTATATAATTTGTGGTACTAATGATAACCCTCCTACCATGAGGATTGTGTGCTTCTTTTCCTTTCTATTTGGTTTTGCAAGGTATGAATATGAGGGAAATTCTTTTCAAGGTGGAGAGGATGATACAAGCATAAAGAGCATAAGCATTACAAGGTCTTGTCAAAAGTTCAAGCTTCGAATTTGCAAGTGCTTGAAGACCCTTTTTGGAACCATTACAAAACCTTATTCAAGTTGAAAAGGGAGGAGGCGTTCTACACTCAAGAGGCGCCTATTCCTAAGGGCATTATGGACTTCTTACACTCCAAAACAACACTCCATAGGTTCCTAATTCAAGGGATTTCATTAAGGGAAATATTGTCTTTTGATGACTCTTTTTTACACTCCAAAGGAGCACCTTTCATTAAGGGTATTTTAGTCTTCGTTTGTAATAAGTATAAATAGACAATTAGGCCTTTACTTTTCATTAGTTTTTGATGAATTGATTGAGTGATACTCAAATTATATTTTCTTTCCTAAGTGTAGGGATTGGAAAAGCTATTGTAGTGTAGGTCTTGGACAAGACAATTGAAACTAGGGTTAGCTTGGGTGTGGATTCACTTGAGTTGACATTTTGGCAAGAAAGGTGGGTGCTTGAGGAGTTGATCCCTTTGTGTCCACCTAAAAGTGTGGTGTTATTCTTCATTGGTGTTGTGTGTCTTGGTGTTTGATATGCAGCTTGGTGCTATTCATCATGTAGGTGTATGTCTCACTATCTATTTTTTTATGTAATGCACTTTTATCTTGTTTTCTAGTCCAATCCGTGTGTTGCTTGTGTGTTCTACTTCATCGCCTTTCTTGTAGTTGCTGATTTTTTTTCTTTAGTCTTAAATTCTGGTTATTAGGTTAGATCTTGTATCACATATGCTATATGGAGGACTCGAACCTCCCGGCATATTAAGGAGACACAAGCACCCAATCATATAATATAATATGGGGGACTCGAACATAGAAATCATATGATAATATTAAGGGGACTCGAACAACCCGATCGTGTAGACCTCCGCGTCGACAACCACGATTTCCAGTATTGGTCCCTTGGGACATTCACTTTCACGACTCAGCTACACAACCCTCATAAAGCCCAATTAAATTTTTTATCACATATTCCCATTCATTGAACCATGATACACATTTAGGCATACATTGTTGGCATCGTCATACCAACTACACTTTCAAGGTAACATCAACATGCCAAAAAAGTTTGTCATTTATGGAATTCACAGCCTTCCCCCCTTGTTCAATTATGCATTAGCTCCCATAAGGTTCAATTCAAAATCTTTATGGTTCATTAACTTTTCACATTGTACAATAGTTCAAGAGTATTTCAATATGCATATTTTTCATATTCAAAACCAAATTCATAATATGAGGTTGAGGTCATTACCACTTCAAAAGTCAAAATTTGGGGGAAATCACAATCCCCTAATTTATTCACCATACTCATGCACCCCACCAGTTCAAAACCATAATCAAAGCATGAACAATCATATGTAAACCATAGGAAACATTGTTCAAAAACAAACATTCAAAACTCTCAACCCAAGTTTCAAACCATCATCAATACCATATGAACAACACTTTAAAGGTGCTTTTAACAAATTAGCAATTAGGGAAGAGTAACATACCTAAAATACCAAGTTTCACAAAAAGAATTCAACCCTTGAGCTCTTGGATGACCTACTTCTTAAAAACTCTAAGTATCTTGCTTGAGAGAATTTGAGAGAGTTCTGAGAGTATCTAATAACGTTATGAATGAGAAATAATCCTTTTAAGTTCTTTATGAACATAGGGTTTTAATTGGGTAAGAAGAAAATTATCCAAAGTGCCCTCAAATTACAAGCTGAAATTTTTTCGTCAGTGTCTACGGGTCACTATACAACTTGTAGGGATTCGTTATGACTCGTCACCATGAGTCGTAGACAAGATAGTTTCAACGGCACATACACTATTGACCCTACAACCCAACTAATATGGCTCATAGGGTCCAGTCGTAATCAACACAGAAACCATTTGGGGTAAACACTAGACATCCTAAAATTTCACATAACAACTCCTACTGAGCCCTTATGACTCATAGTGAGCCACTCGTAATTTGAATAGAACTTAGCCACAAACACTGTTTAGGCTACGATTTGAGACCAATGAATCATCATGGGTATTTAAGATTGGTGAACCCAAGTCGTAATCAGAACTGCAACCCAAGCACCATTAACTGGACACCTTACGGCTAGGGTCATATAAACTGTCAAGACACCCTACAACTCGTAGGGTAAGTCGTATTCAAGACAGGGGGGATAAATTTTCAAAAATTCTCAAAGATCAATACCAAAGGTGTTTCATTCCCCCCACCCCTTAGGATCATTTGTACTCGAATGATGGGTCAAGGCATCCCTTAGCATGATTTAACACAGAAACTCACCCAAACTTACCTTTAACAAAGACAGAAAACAAAGATGTTAAGGTCACACATACCTTAAGCATGATTTTCCAAAATAGGGAATAAGAACAGATACTTGGACTTCATGTCCTCCTCGACTTCCCAAATAGCTTCTTCATACTTTTGATTTCTTTAAAGAACCTTCATCGAAGCCACATCCTTCATCCAAAATTGATGAACTTGTTGATCTAAGATCTCTACCAGAACTTCCTCATAAGAAAAGGAATTTGAAATGCCCTCACCTTCCAAAGAAACTACCAATGAAGGATCACCCATGCACTTCCTCGACATCGAGACATGGAAGATCGGATGGATGAAGCTCAAGCTAGAAGGCAACTCCAATTTATCAGCGATAATACCAACCCTCTTCAAAATAAAATATGAACCAACATAACGGGGACTAAGCTTCTCCTTCTTCCCAAACCTCATCACGTCCTTCATGGGAGACACCTTCAAGAACACCCAATTACCAATATTAAACTCCAACTCTCTTCGCCTCACATCCGTGTAGGACTTTTGGCAACTTTAGGTGGTCTTAAGCCTATCTTAAATCACCTTCACCTTCTCCATGGCTTGGTAAACCAAATCAGGGACAAATAATATATTTTTACCAACCTCAAATCACCCAATAGGAGACCTACACCTCATACAATAAAAGGACTCAAACGGAGTTCCTACCAATGTTAGAGTGATAACTGTTGTTGTAGCCAAATTCAATGAGAGGCAAGTAGTCAACGCAACCTCTACCATAGTCAATAACACAAGATCTGAGTATGTCCTCTAATGTCTAAATGGTTCTCTCTGTTTGCCCATCTATATGTAGGTGGAAAGTGGTACTATAGTGCACCTTAGTCCCCAAACCTCTCTGAAAGAAACACCAAAAATGAGAAGAAAATGGAGTCCCTCGATCAGATATGATAGAAACTGGAGCACCATGCATCTTCATGATCTCCTCAATGAACAACTTGGCATAATCCTCAGAAGAGAAATTAGTCTTTACTGGCAAGAAGTGAGTTAGTCATCTTATCCACGATGACTAAAATCAAATCAAACTAATGGAGATACTGCAGCAAACCAGTAAGAAAATTCATATTAATTACTTCCCATTTCCACACAGGCAGCTCAATTTCTTAAAATAATCCATTGGGCCCCAGGTGATACACCTTCATTTTCTAACACACCACGCACTTAGCCACAAAATCAGCCACATCCCTCTTTAAGTTATTCTACCAATAAATTTTTCTTAAGTCATGATACATTTTTACCAGAATGAATGGTATAACGTGACTAATGAGCTGTGACCAAAATTCTTCCTTGCAATCCATCAACATCGGGAACAGATAATCTACCTTGGTGCCTCAGAAAACTATCACGACCAACCTTAAAATCCATCACTTTCTGCCTACCTACATCTTCCTTGATCTGCATCAAGATAGTGTTCAATACTTGTTTCTCCTTTACCTCAGCACCAAGAAATGACTGTCACCTCTTGAAAAATCATACCACCATCCTCTAAATATAAAAGACGGACTCCCAGATTAGCCAAAGGGTTCAAATCCATCACCAATTCCCGTTTATCCTCATCCATATAAAATAGCTCCCCATAGACAACTTGCTAAGAGCATTATCAACCACATTAGCTTTACTTGGGTGATAGTGGAGACTCATGTCATAGTCTTTTAGCAACTCAAGCTACTTCCTTTGCTTGAGATTTAGCTCCTTCTGAGTGAACACGTATTGCAGGCTCTTATGATCAAAATAAATATCAATATGGACCACATACAAATAACGTTGCCAGATCTTCAATGAAAATACCACAGCTAACAATTTTGAATCATGAGTCAGATAACTTTTCTCGTGAACCTTCAACTGTCTAGAAACATATGCAACCACCTTGCCATGCTGCATCAACACACAACCCAGTCCTACCCGGGATGCATCATAATAGACAACAAAACCATCAGTACCCTCAGGTTAGAGTCAAGATTGTACTGAAGTCAACTTCCCAAAACTACCCTCACAAGCATCAGACCATAAGAACTTCACCTTTTTCTAAGTTAATTTAGTCAATAGGGCAGCAACAGAAGAGAATCTCTCCACAAACCTTCTATAATAACCGGCTAAACCCAAGAAGATCTAAGTACCGATTGGAGTCATGAGTCTAGGCCACTTCTTAACTGCCACAACTTTCTTTGGATCCACCACGATCCCTTCACTAGAAATAATATGAACCAGATAGGTCACAGCATTTAACCAGAACACACACTTTGAGAACTTGTCATAAAATCACTGATCTTTCAAGGTTTGCAACACAAGGCGGAGATAATGGGCATAATTTGCCTCACTCTTAGAATGCACCAAATATCATAAATAAATAAATAAAATTATGAACAAATCAAAGAACTGGTGGAATACCTGATTCATAAGGTCCATAAATGTTGTCGAGGCAGTAGTCAAACCAAAGGACATCACCAAAAACTCAAAATGACCATTCCGAGTTCTTAAGGCAGTCTTAGGGATATCCGTCTCCCTAATCTTTTACTGATGGTATCCAAACCGAAGATCAATGTTAGAAAAGTACTTAGCATTTTAAAACTGATCAAAGAGATTATCAATCCTCCGAAGGGGATACTTATTCTTTACAATCACCTTATTCAATTGGCGGTAATCTATGCACATCCGAAGGAACCCATCCTTCTTACGCATGAATAGAATCGGAGCACCCCAATGTGAAACACTAAGGCGGATAAAACCTTTATCCAGAAGATCTTTAAATTGCTCCTTGAGTACTTTCAACTCAGCCGGAGCTATTCTGTAAGGAGGGATAGAAATAGGACGAGTGTCCAAAAGAAGATCAATCCCAAAATTAATTTTCCTATCAGGAGGAACACCAGAAAAATCATCAGGAAACACTTAGAGGAATTCACAGACCACAGGGACAGTCTACAAGGAAGGACCTTCGAATCTAGAATCCTTAACATGCACAAAGTGACAGAGGAACCCCTTAGAAAATAATTTTTGGGCTCTAAGATACAAAATGAACCTTTCCTTAGGCACTACGGAACTACCTTCCCATTTAATCACCAGCTCATTAAGGAATTGGAAACTGACCCTTTAGGTCCGACAATCAAGAGACGTATAGCACGAATGCAACGAATCCATCCTCAAAATCATATTAAAGTCTAACATGTCCAACTCTATTAGATCCATCAAGGTCTTCCTACCACAAAATGACATCACACAACCCCTATAGACCCTTCTAGCCACAATGGAGTCACCCATTAGGGTGGACACAAAGAAGGGATACGGAATAAACTAAGGGTCAAAACCAAAATAGATAGACACATAAGGGGTCACATAAGAAAGGGTAGACCCAAGATCAAGTAGATAATATACATCATGAGAGAAAAATTTTAAGCATACCAGTAACAACATAGGGGATGCTTTAAAATCCTGGCGAGTGGCAAGAGTGTACAGACGGTTTTGTCCAGTGCCCAAGCCAAAAGTAGAAGTAGCACAATTTGGTGAGGGAGCCGATAAAGCAGCAACAAGAATCTTATTTGCTCCAGAAGAAACCCTAGAAGGAAAATACCTCCGCATAAGACCAATCTATCCATATTTAAAGCACGTGTTTCTCTGCTTTTCACAAACACCACGATGCACCTAACTGTAAAATCTAAGAAGGGGATATGATAGAGCTGACTGAGCCCCACTAACCCTACTTCTTCTAAGACTATTTTTCATCATCTCTACCACTCTGCTGCTAACCTCTACCCTAATCCGAATACCAAAACTTCTTACTTTGCCTTTCACTTATCTCAATCTGTTTCTTCTTTTCCTCTTCAACCTGATGCATGTACACCACCAACTTGGAGATATCTATGTTTTTGTTCAATAGATATCTTTGCATTCCAATACCAATTCATGGGACAATCTTAAAGTAAATTTCCTCATCCGATCTCTTATAGAAGATTCCAACTCTGGAGCATAATAAGACAGCTGGTGAAACTTTAAGGTATACTCATTTACTGTCATCCTGCCTTGCTTTAAATTCATGAATTCCTTAGCTTTTGCCTCTCTCAACTCCTGAGAAAAAAAGCAATCAAAAAAGTACTAGAGAATTCATCGCACAAAGCGAACTCATCATCATCACCCCTAGACTGGTCCTATTTCTCATACCACTAATACGTCATATCCTTCAATTGGTAAGCAGCAAACTCCCCACCCTTTACATCAGTAGCATGCATCACACGTAAAATTATTTCCATCTCATCAATAAAATTTTAAGAATATGTCTCAACTTTAGAACTAGTGAATATCAGAGAACTCAACCACAAACTTTGGCCAACTCTAGTGACCTTAGAAGATGAAGCAATAGAAGCAACACGCTCAGTCTGAGAGGCCACCAACTGGGTAAGCAAATGGATCGACTGGCAAAACTTAGGATTAGACACACCATCTTGAGGTGCCCGATGAGGGCTAAGGGAAATCGGTGAACTCTACTAGGACAATCAAAAGCAACGACCCTAGACCAGGTTTAAAATGACGAGCTCCATCCACATTGTCCTCAAATTGGACAGAAGAGTTTCCATGAGCATCAGATCTTTTGGGAGGCATGCTGTGAAAAGAGAACATACGATGAGATTTCAATATCATAGACTCTATAGCTCGAAATAGACCAAAAAAAAGGGAAATATTCCTAAATACCTCATAGTCTCTCCACTATAAGTGTGGCACGCTATACACTCATAAAAAAGACCCTACTTGACACTGTTTTATTACTACCCAATGACACCAAACCTAGGCTCTGATACAAACTTTGTCACGACCAGAACCAGGACCTGGCCATGATGGGTTTCTCAAGTCCAATAAGGACTGGAGTCCACCCTCTGCACCTAACCAACAGAACACAATACCCCAATGTATGATGAATTTTGAACATATAACAAGATAGTATAAAATAAACTCGAAGACTTTGGGATAAGTCAATGGCTGACAACCGGCTAAAACAACCAAGCAACATCACCACCCAAGTCCACAATAATCTAATAAATCCTTCTAAATAAAACTGTAATCAATAAAGTATCGGTACATGCCTCCGACCCTGACAATGATAATAAAAATGTTAATGATAATGTAAACTCTCAATTCTAGTCTATGATGAGAACTGATGAAATGTCTAAGTCTACTGGAGAATGGAAGCTCATCACTTTACCACAACAAACTGCCGAACGAAGTCGATCCACCTAACTTTGCTCAGGAAAAGTAAAAGTACCTCTAGTGCCTGCATCCCGTGGGGATACCATATATAAAGATGATAAGTAGGTTGAGAACTAACATGCAACTCAGGGATAGGGGGTAAAACAATTTCATATATAACAATTAAAAACTAGTCCAAAATCCAATATACATAATCGTATACAAATACATATGTATATCACGTGCCCGGCTAGGGAACAAGGCTCAGTATGCACTTTAAAAATTTGGTATAGATTGTGTAGCTCAACCGTCATAATATAAGAAGACAACTACGAGCTATATATGCCCAGCTCTCCCCTAGCTGGAAGGGCCCCAGTGCGCATGGTCGCACGAACCAGAGAGTATATATATGCTCTATGGGGGACTCAAATATCCTGACATATCAAGGAGACACAGGCACCCATTCATGTAATATAATATGGAGAACTCAAATCTTCTAATAATATGATAATATTAAGGGGGTCTCGAACCACCCGATCGTGAAGACCCCCACGTCGACAATCACAGTTTCTAGTATTGGTCCCTTGGGACCTCCAATTTCACAACTCAGCTACACAACCCTCATTAAATCCTTATTAAAATATTTATCACACATTCTCATTCATTGAACCATGATAGACAATTAGGCATACATTGTTGGTATCATCATACCAACTATACTTGCAAGGTAACATCAACATGCCAAAATAATTTCATCATTTGGGGAAATTCACAGCCCCCCCCCCCTGATTCAATTATCCATTAGCTTAGGAAATTACACAACCCCATAAGGTTCAATTCAAAATTATTATGCTTCATTAACTTTTCACATTGTGCAATAGTTCAAGAGCATTTCAATATACATATTTTTCATATTCAAAACCAATTTTACAATATGAGATTGACGTCATTACCACTTCAAAAGTCACAAGTTGAAGAAATCACAATCCCCTAGTTTATTCACTATACCATGCACCCCACCAGTTCAAAACTATAATCAAAGCATGAATAATCATATGTAAATCATAGGAAACATTATTCAAAAACAAACATTCAAAACCCTCAACCCATGTTTTAAACCATCATCAAAAATATATGAACAATACTTTAAAATATATGATTTTAACAAATAAGCAATTAGGGAAGAG
>NW_025889487.1:191874-206792 GCF_002878395.1 Capsicum annuum
AAAGCACAAAAGAAATGTTAACATGGACAAAAGACTCTAAACTAACTATCAACCTAGTAGGTAATTACTAGTTTGGTAATTAGTGATAGAATCAACATAAAAGAAACTATAAACAACAAATAGTAACTTAGAAATCTCATTTAGAACTCAACTTGGTTGTTCACAAAAGTGATGATGTGGCAGCTTATGATTGGACGTTACTTTTCAAAATTTTCAATTCCCAAAATTCATGTCTCGGCCAAACACACTTTAGGAGAATAAGAATTTTATTTGAGAGAGAAAAATTGAAGGTTTGGAGCCATTTTGGAGCTTCAAATGAATTGAAAATGGATTGGTCCCCTCAAGTGTACTTTCAATTGTACTTGCTTGTCCCTTTGTCCCCTTTTCCATTTTGGAAGACTTAGAATATGCTAGGAAATATTCTTGTACAAACACTTAGTACACCCTCTTTCTTACCTCTTTTGGGATCAAACAAGCTACTTGAATATTCTTCTTCAACAAAATTTGAAGATGATGGATGAACAAGATGAATATTCAAGAGTTGACCAAGGTTTGACCACTAGTCAAATGAACCCTAAATTCAATTTTTCTTTTAGATCTAGGTTCCTTTTGCTAAGAAAAGTTCAACCAATACAAAATCAAGCATAAAATGTCCTAAATACTACAAGGCCACACATATCCCACCTCCAAAATCTTCAAACAAGTCATAACAATGGTGGATCTAGCTAAAAAACAACCAAATTTTGTTCCAAATGTAGATCTAGACTCCTTAGGTGATAGGGAAGAAGGATATAGCACTAGAAACCAACAAAACAACACAAAAGCATGTAGATCTAAGATTTAAAAATGCTATCCAAACACAAAAATGTGAAACACCTATTTTTTTTTTATTTTCTTGACTCTAGACTCTTTTTTTGTGGAGATGTTCTTAGTTCCAAGGCTTAGAGTTGTGGGAACAACTCTATTACATGGATCTGGTACCAAATGATACAAGATCTAACCTAATAACCAAAATTTAAGACTAAAGAAACAAAAATCAGCAACTACAAGAAAGGAGATGATGTAAAACACACAAGCAACACACAGATTGTACTGGAAAACAAGATAAAAATGCATTAAATGAAAAGATAGATAGTGAGACATACACCTACACCAATGAATAACACCAAACTGTGTATCAAACACCGAGACACACAACACCGATGAAGGATAACACCATACTCTTAGGTGGACACAATGGGATCAACTCCTCAAGCACTTACCTTTCTTACCAAATGTCAACTCAAGTGAATACACACTCAAGATAACCCTAGTTTCAATTGTCTTTTCCAAGACCTGCACTACAATAGCTTTTCCAAGCCCTACACTACGGAAAAAAAATACAATTTGAGTATCACTCAATCAATTCATCAAAAACTAATGAAAAGTAAAGGCCTAATTGTCTATTTATACTTATTACAAAAGAAGACTAAAATACCCTTAATGAAGGGTGCTCCTTTAGAGTGTAAAAGAGATTCATCAAAAGAAAATATTGCTCTTAATTAAATCCCTTGAATTAGGCACCTATGGAGTGTTGTTTTGGAGTGTAAAAAGTCCATAATGCCCTTAGGAATTGGTGCCTCTTGAGTGCAGAACCCCTCATCCTCTTTCAACTTGAATAAGGTTTTGTAATGGTTCCAAAAAGGGTCTTTAAGCACTTGTAAATTTGAAGTTTGAACTTTTGACAAGACTTTGTAATACTTGTGCTGCTTATGCTTGTATCAATATGTATACCTTCTATTTCATGTGGCCACATTCTCTGGGGTCCTTTCCTATAAAAGAGAGCTGGCACATATAGACCGTGGGTGCCTTCTTATGTTATGATGGTTGAGCTACACAATCCAGGATAAAGTTTTGAATGTGCATGATAAGCCTTGTTCCCTACCTCGACACATGATATATATATGTATTTGTATATGATTATGTGTATTACGTTTTAGAATGGTTTTGAATCATTGTCCATGGCATTATTTTATCCCTTATCCTTAAGTTACATGCTAGTGCTCAACCCACTAACCATCTCCGAACATGGTATTACCAGGCAATGCAGGCACTAGAGATACTTCTATTTTTTTACATAGAGTTAGTTAGATCAGATTGATTTGCCAGTTTGTCGGTTCGTTGTTGTGAAGTGGTAAGCTTCTATTCTCCGAAATACTTAGGGGTCGTTCGGTAGAGTGTATAAGAATAATAAAAATTATGGTGTATTTTTAATACTTGTAGTAGCAATGCTTGTATTTCTTATTTCTTCTTGTATTTTTCTTCTGTTGGGTCATTCTTATGCATTATTTCTTATGCCTGGTCATGGGGAATACCAGGCAGGTCGGTAGAAAACACATTAGGAAACTCACAAACAATAAGAACAGAGTAAAATGATGGACTCTCTACACAAGTATCACATACATAAGCGAGATAAAACTCACAGCCTCTCGATATAAGTCTTTGAGAACAAATATAAGAAATAATCCCTTTTGGCTCGCAACTAACCACTCCCTGCCACATGACTTAGGGTACACCAGGCATGTCTAAGGTAATGTCTTGGCAAAACAATCCATGACTGCATGATAGTGGGATAACGAAGCTATGCCAAAAATCACATAGAATTTCATCATATTTAGAATAATAAGATCAGCATAACTATCAATATCACAAACTGTCATAACACATGATCTAAATACTTGATCCACTTCTAAAGAATCACCCATAGGAGTAGATACGCGCAATGAAATCGATAATATATCACTAGTCAAGTCCAATTATGGTGCATAATAAGCAAATATATCAAAGTAAGTGGCTCTGGGATCAAACAAAGCAAGAGCTGACTCGCGGTATACCAAAATCATACCTGTAACTACAGAATCCAAAGTCTCAGCCTCGATCCTAACAGGTACTGTATACAACTAACTACGCCTGCCACCTGGCTGGGTATCTGACCTACCTTCTGTCCTACCTGCCTGCCTAATTACCACCTCAAGCACCCTGGTAACCACCCTAGTAACCTCGCAAACCACCCGTACCTGAGGGATAAATTTCCCTAATAGGAGTAGCACCCTGGGCTGAAACAACCATTGCCCTACAACTAGGGCAATCTCATAAAAAATAACTAGGAATCCCATAAGTAAAATAAGAGTCATAAGTAGAACTAGAACTCACAGATCTAGTCAAACTAGAGTAACGACCACGTCTAGCACAACCTGTAGAGGAACCTCTCAAAGACTGATTATCGCCCTTACCAGGGCGACCTCTAGTACCAAACTGACCTTTGTCAATAGTCTAAAGATCTACCTGAACCGGCCAACTAATCTAACTTTGAGGCTAAAAAGATGGATGTGAAGGATACATAACATGAGAACTACCATCTCTAAATCAGGAACTACTATGGCACCCACCAAATCTGCCATGATACTTGGGCCTCTTATTATGACCCTCATGATGTATGTTCTCCATCACTCTAGAATAATATAAAACCTCAGCAAAGGTCCTACCTGCAGCAACTAAATGCTTAGTAGCCATCCGAACAGGGAGTCTTAATCCTCTAACAAGCAGCAAACTATCTCATACTCAGTATACAAAATAGAAGTCACATACATGGCTAACTCATGGAAACAGGCCTCATACTCAACAACTTTCATAGAACCCTGATCCAATCTAGCAAACTGATCCCTCAGATGATATCTAAGGATGCACGGCATATACTTCTCCAAGAACATCTCAAAAACTGAGTTCGTGATAAGGGAGAAGATCCAACTGTCCTAGAACTCATAAAACCACTCCACCAATATCGAGTAGACAAATCCAGCTGGAATATAGTATAGTCCACACCATGAGTCTCAATAAGACCAAAACCATGAAACCTATCCTCACAAGTAGTAAGAAACTCAAATACATCTTCTCCAGAAACACTAGAAAACCTAGGCAGAGTCAACCTCAAAAACTTAGCAAGTAGATTCTACTCCTCAACAGACATAGCAAGCTGGGTCATAACTGGCTAAGCGATTGTTGGCTGAACAACTACTGGCAAAGGAGGAACCTCAAGTCCAGGAGCTATTATTGTAGCCTGCACTCCTTACCCAATAGTTTGTGTCCCATCAACAATACCCAACAGCTGAACCAAGGAATCTCTAAGCAAAAGAGAAGAAATAAAACCTGGTGGATCCTGGGTTGGTCCCTGGCCCATCGCTGGTATTGGAGAAGGAATCTTTGGCTTAGGTGCATAAATGGAGTTTGGGGCGACCTATACAAGTCCATAATTGGGGAAACATCAAGAGGCTATCCTCGAATAGGAGTAGGATCCCTGGGTTTAATATTAGGACCCTTCTCACATATAGCTGTAACGCGTGTCCTGGGCGTCTGCGAAAGAGTAAAGTCAATAAAATATCATATAAACTAACTCAGACTCTTAGAATGAATGAGTAAAAGAAGTTAAGGACTCCTAAGAATGTCCTATATTCTCCCAAAGATAGGAAGCGAACACTAATATTCTATTCCGCAGGACTCTATTAGACACTTCCTCTTGTACCAATAATACCGGTGAAACCTAGGCTCTAATACCAATTTGTCACAGCTTAATTTACAAGATGTGATGGCACCTATTAAAATCCACCAGTACGTAAGCCAACATTATAACCTGAAGCTAAGGAAATGGGTTAGTTTTGTAAAAACACCCAACAAGGAACACAATAGATGAATACAATCATAAACCATAATGTTCCACAAAAGATAATTAAATATGAAAACCAATCCCATGACCTGGTAATATCAGTACAAGAGCATCTAAGTTCGATAATAGGAGATACAACTCAATGTCCAAATAGTCTTATACATTCATCTTGAAGATAAAAAAATGAATAAATATAGGAGGGAAATAGGCAACTCAAAACTCCATGACTGATAACACTCAAACTACACCTCTCAACAAGAATGTAAGCGATCGTTGTCAATATAAAACCCAACTAGGTTGGGGTCGAATCCCACAGGGAATATGGTGTGACCGTAAGTCATTTCTAATTTAATCAACTGATAGTTGGACGTTTCCAGAAAAAGGGGTTTTAGTTAACAATTATTTGTTGGTCACTTTAGTTTAAAAGTTTGTAATCAAGAGTTTATGGAAAAACAGAATTATGTTCACTAGGGGTTTTGGTACTTGACAGATGCTACTAGTGGTTCAATATTCTCACAGTAAGTAGCACAACAACTTATCTTTAGCGAAGTTATGGTTAAATGTCTCTCGACCTACTTAAGCATTTAATTACCTAATCCTCACGGACTTAGGGAATTTATATTTACTGCCCAGATTTTACCTCAGGTTAACCAACCTTGTTACAGCGCTGATTATTAAATGGAAGTTTAGTGTTTCCAAGTCCCTGTTGATAATTCACTTCCCACTATATTTGATTTCTTTCTCAAGCAAATCAAAGCAGGTGTTATCTATCGTTTGCAATCAACAGACAATAATTAAAACATCAGAATTATCAAGAAGTCCTACCACCTTTTGAATCTTGAACACTCAAAACCTTATCACGACCTACCCCTAGATCCCATAATTCAGGTTAAAAGAATTTAGTTGCTTATGAAATAATAATCGAAGTAACTAAATGAATTGATACTTTAAAAGATGAACTTACCAAAAGATGAATAGAAACTAGAGATTCTCAGATTAAATCACCAAAGAAAATCCCAAAATAATGATGATAGTCTCTTTAAAGTAATTGTTTTCTTAAGCCAAAAGAAGAGGGAGAAAAATATCAAGGTATCGTGTCTCAAAACTCAAGGTTTGGAACACTTAAGAAAACTTTAAAAAACACTTTAAATAGTTCACCCTAATTAGAAAAACAAAATAATAAAATTTAGAAATTCCTCGAATTAGGTGATGCCATTTGTGATAGCCTATCAGGAGGCTGACGACTTATCACAAATGTCGTCAGCTTCCTTTATGCTTTTGGTACTCACTGCCTAACGCTGATGACAAACGGTGATGCCCTATCAGCTCCTTGATGACCTATCACAAATGTCATCAAGGCTTTTCCTCAGCTCTTATGTTCTGCCTTATATTGACGGTAATCTTGACGACTTATCACCTCCTTGACGTCCTATTACAAAATATCATCACAACTTTCAACTTAGACCAATACTCTGTCTACTACTAATGATGAAGTTGATAGCTTATCATAGGGCTGATGACTTATCACTAATGTCGTCAACCATACTTCGCCTTTATTTGCTTCAAATTTCAGCTCATTTGTTTCCATTCTTGTTGGTTCTCTAGCATCTTAGCTTCTACTGCAAAATCAAACATAAATCAATCAAAAATGACAAAAGTTGCTTAAGACTTCACAATTATTCTTAGTTAAAAGACTCAAATGTGTTAGAATTAGCTCACACATCAACACCCTAAACTTAAAATAATTGTTTGTCCTCAAGCAACTCAGCAAAACTAAGAGAATACAAAGCACATTTGGCAGTCAATCATCCATATTATCTAAAAACACTTTCACCATCTCCAAAGTCAGTCAAATTAAGTACAATAAAGAACACCAATGCAACACACAAGAATCAAGATATGGCATCAATTCATCTATAACAACCATGCATAGACCAGTATTACACTACCCGAATAATTTAGTAACTAGCAATGTAACTAGTGTGCCCTCAAAGTAAAGAAATCCCCCTCATCTCATATCAGGAATTATATATGTAACTATGGGGACAATCAAAACACACACTCTCAAAATGAAGTTCCAATCAGTGTATGCGAAGTACCATAGGCTTGCCCTTATTTTCATTACCCAGATCTTCAGATAGGTCAGCTAGGACCACTATAGGACTTCTCTTAGGCTTGTAATGTAGGCTAGGGGATGGTATGACACTAGATGGTATTTAAAGTGACTAAGCCTCCTTGACACTAAACTAGATTTTTGGGGTTTCACTCATTAGAGTTTTCCACTCTTCTCTTTCTTGATCATAATTATTTAAGATGGGTGCAATATTTTCTCAATTATTTATTCTTTTTCACAATTTTTCTTTTTCTTGCTTTTTTTCTCTACATCCAACTTTTTATTCTTTTCTTTTATGCTACTTTTCTTCATACTCATTCTATATCAAGCACCCATATGATAGCCACCCTCAACTTAGGTCATTTGCCTAAGTCAAGGTGCACAGTGTCCAAGGAGAACTAGGGCCAAAACAGGTGTATTATGATCTAAATAAGAAGGTGATAGGTGTCATACAAATAAATAGTCTAATTAGACTCAAAACAAGGATCAAGGGATATGATACACATAGGTAAGGTCATTTAGGCTAAAGTGATCTAATATTAAAACGGCCTATGATCCTTTCCTAACCCCTATCCTTCAACCTAGATAAGACTAACCGGGTAAGTTCTGGCTTCAGCATACAAAGGGAACTGAGTAACATCTCACACACATACTTGGCACACAGGTATATCGCACTCAACTATTCATTCAGTTCGTGAAGCTATTTAGAAATGATTATTATTTTACTAGAACTAATGCCATACAAAGATGCACGGTGGTCACACTTTAATGCAAATCACTCAGTTTAAAGTAGTAGACCACTTGAAGAGGTGTACAAAAATCACAAAAATAGTTCAACTGCCTCAAGTACAAGTATTTCTCCTAGTTGTCTACAAAATTTTACAACAACAAATTTACCCTACACCCTCAACCTAATATCAAAGAAAATCTAAACTAAGGGTTAGAAAATACCTGGAATAGATCAATCCTAGGGGTCATGGGTTCCTGACCCTGCTGTTGCATCTTCATCAGAAGCCTTTCTTTATTCTGGTGCAGCTAGTCTATCAGTCTCTGAAGGCCTACTAGTAGAGGTACCTACGACTCTCGCTCGAATAGTTGTCTCTTATCTCTCATTATCAACTAAGGACTCAATTCTCGCCTTTTTCATCTTCTTCTTTTCAAACTTCTTTCATGCCCTCTTTTTTGCTTTTGTTTTTTCATCACTGTGGGCTTCTCTCTCTTTTCTTTTCCTTTCTTCTCACCTTTCTTCTTTTTTTTTTCACTGGCTCCTCCGTGAGATCAAGCATCGGGATTTCTCCCTTAGACTCCTCAGCTACTGGATCTACTGACACCATAAAGTGGTGTTGCTGTAGCTTTCTGACCTCCACCTTTAATTTGTCTAGGTCTGATCTAAATAATGTCATCTCTGAAGCTGACCTCTCTCTTGACTGCACATTGAAACGGTTCTCCAATTCATCAATCTGGCCCAATAGAGCCTTGTAAGGCTCAAGTACAGCCTTAACTCTTTTGTCAACTATAGCTGCAAATTAGTTGGCAAAGAGTTTAAGCTGTGACTCGCATCACTTGGACTGCTTTGCTACTCTCCTAAAATTATAGGGTTGAAGGCAAATTTTGTTGTAGGCACTGCAGCTGGAGGAATTGTCTCAGTTGGGCACTAATGATTCTACCATTGTTGCAGATGATGGAGGTACAGCTTCAGAATCAGGTACCTTTGCATTAGGTGTTGAACTATTACCTATAACTGGTGGATCAGTTTGAATCTCTGCGCCCCTGTCAAGCATTAGCCTTGGCTGATTTTCCTCATTTTGGATCTGATCGTGGGTCTTCCTGGCAATGAGTTCTTCTTCTAACCCTACAATCTTCGGCACATTTGCTGCCCTACACAACCTTGTAATTAAACAAAGGAAGGGATATGTTTTATCAGACCTCAAGACCTAAATTTTTATCTCTTCGGCGATAATCTCTTAAAAATTCAATTTGAGGTTAGCCACAAAACTTGTGACAAATATTGCTCTGTCATCCCCGAGGATATTATCACCATCTGTGGGCATCAACCACGTATGTACAATACCCCACAAAAATCTTGCCTCTGAAGTTAGGAAGGCCTTGAAGATCCTTTCACTCAGATTTATTAGCCATTCCGGTTCTCTATCAGCTGTAAGTGTGGCTAACTAATTCCACTGATTTTATCAATGCTTCATCCGAGCATTCAAAGTAGGTGAAGTGGCCTAAGGAGTAAAGTTTAGGCCATGAAGGAACCTGTTGATTGTTGCTTCAGAAATATCCACCATTATGCCCCGTACCGGAACTTTATCCAACAAAGGTTGGTCAACTGCTTTCTCTCCTTCTCTACACATATTTTCCAAGCGAGCTTGGTAGTTTGCATAGAACTCCCTAACTAGTGTAGGGAAAAATGAATTTACTCCTTGTGTAGTCCATGCCAAATCATAGCCTTGAAATTTCTGGTCCACTTCTGGGTACCTGCTCAACCCCTTAGTAATGATTCTCTTCTCCTCAAAGATTGGCCTCTTAATAGATCTTCTGTTGGTTGTGCGAAGCCAATCAAAAAAGATTTTTTGAGCTTTGGGAATATGCCATCTAGTGCCATCTCGGACTTTAGGATTTTTGCATTTGACCATAGTTCCCCAAATCGAAATGTCTTCGCCATCTTGTGGCTCAGCAGAAGGGACTTAGTTGATGGTCCCTCTAACTCATACCCCTAGAAATCAGGATGATCTGAATCATGCTTTTCAGATTTAGCATGTTCAGACTCTTGTTGCTCAGAGACCGTCTGCTCAGAAATTGTATGCTTGAATATTGTTGGCTCAGTGTCACTTTCTTCACTCTCCTCTACCTCAACTAGTACGGGTGGTGGAGTCTTTTTAGGGCTTTGCTTCTTCTTTTGCTTCCTGAGCATAGTCTCTTTCTCTTCATAATCAGACTCTTCATTGAAGAGTCTCCGAGGTACAATTCCCTTGGTCACTTTCTTTGTGGATTTTGAGTTCTTTCCTTTAGGTGCTATTTCAAAACCTGTAGCAAGAGAAAAACCATTAGTTGACCCTCAATAGTATAAACACAAACACATCGATCATTGAAATTCCACACCCCTTGAAAGGGTTTAGTAATACTTTAGTCCCAGGTGTGATGACATTGCTGATAAGTCGTCACAGTTGTGATAGCTTATCATGAATGTTGTCGGCCCTAAACAGAACCCATAAAATTCTTACCGACTTCTGACGATATTTCTGACAAGCCGTCACAGTTGTTATAGCTTATGATGAATGTCGTCAGCTATAAACAAAACCTCAACTTGATTTTAACTCAATTTTTAGTCCCATTTTTTTCTTAAATTCCACTCTATTTTCATTTTTTGAGCTGAACTTTTAAACCTTAAGATTGCACAGCAAATCCTAGTTCCGATTTTTAGCCATTTTTGCAAGCTAAACTTGGTTCAAGATTCTTGGGAACTTGGGTTTTCATCAATTTATCACTTACCACTTGAAAAGAAAGGCTAGGTTTTGAGCATACCTGATAGGAGCCTTCAATATGGTTACATGAGCAAGAGATAATAAAGAGAGGTTCTTGATTTTGATTGCAAACCCACACATACAAGGAAACTTTATTTTGTTTTAGCTGGAGAGACTTTGAAAACAGTAAAAAATAAACCAAAGATTGAAAGAGAATAACTTAAAGGAAATAAAAACTAAGCGGGAAGGTGGAAAGGCCAAGCTGTGGGCTGGGTCGGGTCTTTTTAATTTGGCCCACAGTTTCAACTAATGTTGGGTTTTTTGTGATGACATTTTTGATAAGCCATCACAATTTTGATAGCTTATCACAAATATCGTCAACCTTAACAAAAATTGCCTCAGAAATGTTGTTTCTGATGACAAAGCTGACGGCTTATCACAATTGTGACAGCCCGTCAAAAATGTCATCGGGAGCACTTGGCTGGATATATCAATTCCAATTTCTTTGAACTAGAACCTACCTACAAAAATAAATAATTTACTGGATTATAAAAAATTTGGGTTGCCTCCCAATAGCACCTAATTTACTGTCGTGGCATGACTTGGTTATCTTGACTACTCAGACTTCACCAAGACAACATGTTGATACCCCTTTACCATCTTCATATAATACGTCCACGATTGAGAAAACACTCATCTCCTTTGCCAGTGTCATGGATGAGTGTATTTTGAATCTTGTTTCCTTGTCATTAAACCTGAACTTTAGCTCATTCAATTCCGTATCCACTATCACTCTCCCGATTGCAAGGAATGGTCTTCCCAAAATGATGGGCACTTTAAAGTACACCTTACTATCCAGGACTAGAAAATCAGCAGGCAAAATATAGTTGGCCACCTTTACTAATACATCATGTAATATACCCACTTGCCGCTTTACAGACCTATCTGCCATCACCAATCACATGTTCATCGGGGTAGGATCCCCTAAACCCAGTTTTTTGTACACAGCGAGTGGCATTAGGTCTATACTGGCTCCCAAATTGCATAGTGCTTTTGTGAAATTCAGGGACCCAATAGTACACGGAATGATAAACGCTCCCAGATCTGCCTTTTTCTAAACTAAAGAACTTGTAGAGATAGCACAGTAATGAAAGAGATTATCCTCTGGCTCATGGCTAACCTTTTATTTCTTAGTCACAAGGTCTTTCATGAACTTCGCGTAGCCTGGCATTTGCTCAAGTGCCTCAACCAGAGGCACATTTATTGTTAATTGCTTGAGCATTGCCATGAATTTGCTGATTTTTGCATCATCAACCTTTTTTTCAACCGCTGAGAAAATAGAGGTGGTGGTGTTGGGATAGTTTTCAGCATTACCTCCTTCTCCTTCTCTTTGTCTGTATTCGGAGCATTATCAGAATTATCCAGCTTCTCAGACTCCACTGGACCACTTTCTTCCGGTTCAACATCAACTACCTCATCAACTACAGGTTTGCCTACAGAAGGGCTAGGTAATATCTTACCACTTCTAGTGGTAATAGCCATGCATGGCCCATCATTCCATGGATTTTGGACCGTATTACTTGGTAACGTTCTGCTTTTTCTCTGGTTGAATGTTGTAGAGAGTTGGCTCATCTGCTGCTCCAATTATTTAATTGCGGTGGAGTGTGAGTTTACCAACTGACTGATGAATGTCAGATCGGTCTTCATGGTGGTCACACCAAAGTTGGTAGCCTCCACTACCTTCAACAACTTAGCCATCATGTCCTCCATGGACATCTTTTCAAAACTTATTGAAGTAGCCTCACAATTTCTAGGAGGAACATATGGCCTACTCCTGTCATTGTTATTCCTCCAATTTCCTTGCTCCCTATCTTTATAACTAGGCTTATCATAGTAATTCCGACCTTGATTACCTTGGCTATTGCCTCAGAAACCTCCCTGATTATTAACATTGTTAGCCTTTTCATCTGAATCAGCCTTACTTCTATCTTGAGATCCCACAGCTTTTACCTTTTCAATCTTGCCTGATAGCAAGTGCCTGGTTAGTAAGTCCATCTGTGTTTTAAGGTGAGCCATGTATTGGTCATGCTCCTCTTCTCTTTTGCATTGTTTCACAGTAATACCTACAGAAGCAGTGGGGTTGGCCACCACAGAGTCTCTGGTATGCCATACTCGACTCTGTTTGGTCATTCTGTCCAGCATCTCTGAAGCCTTTGGGAATGTAAGATCAACAAACTAACAAACAACAACATTGTCTATAATTGGCTTTGTAACAGAGTTAAGAGCCCTTGACAAAGTATCCATCAAATGTATATCCATCATGTTGGGGTTCGGACACTGTGTCAACTTCTTCTTGAATCTTTCCCAGGTTTTATGCAAGGCTTCAGTCGGAAGCTGCCTATAATTACTGATTTTTGTCCCTCAACTATACCCTTCTAGAAGGCGAAAATAACCTTTCTAGGAAAGCTCATTTCAACTGCCTTCAGTTAGTTATAGAATCGGGTGTCAGCTTATTTAGCCACAATGTTGCCTCCCCAGACAGAGACAACGAAAACAATCTCAACCAAATAGCATTCTGTCCCACTCCTGGGTTATCAAAAGATTTGCAGATGGTGACAAAATTCACCAGATGCAAGTTCGGGTCATCCCCAGGAAGGCCACCAAACAACCCCTTCAAATTTAGGAGTTGAATTATAGTACTCGTAATGTTGAATATTTCCCCAGGTGCCAATGGTGGAGGAATAATTATACCCGTTGCCCCTGCTCTGTCCATTCCATCATCATCATCATTGAGATTATACTGGACTGGCTGGTACACTTTCTTTTCTCGAAATAGATGGTTCCTATTAATATTACGCCATACATGTGCAGCTATTTGCTCTGCACGCCTTGGGTTACCAGGATTCAGTAACTCCTCGTCTCCCAAATCTTCATCCTCAGTATTTGGATATCGTACTTGTTGCCTGACATTTTGCACATTCACCTGAGCTCTAGCTAAGGCTGCTAATCTATCAGCCTCTTGTTGTTCTGCCATTCTTCCAATTTGTTGCAGTTCTGGATTAGGTGGTAATAACGGTTCTCCAAAACTTCTGATTCTTGGCATACACTATAAAGATCCTTCAAATCAACAAAAACAATAAATAAATGTAAAACTAGGAAACTTGAGTAACAGACAATTAGCGCACATAAACTTCAGTTTTAAACCGTATTCCCCGATAATGGTGTCATTTTTGATAACACTCAAACTACACCACTCAACGAGAATGTAAGCAATCATTGTCAATATAAAACTCAACTAGGTTAGGGATGAATCCCACAGGGAGTATGGTGTGAACGTAAGTCGTTTCTAATTTAATCAACTGATAGTTGGATGTTTCCAGAAAAAAAGGATTTTAGTTAACAATTATTTGTTGGTCACTTTAGTTTAAAAGTTTGTAATCAAGAGTTTATGAAAAAAAACAGAATTATGTTCACTAGGAGTTTCGGTACTTGACAGATGCTACTAGTGGTTCAACATTCTCACAGTAGGTAGGACAACAAGTTATCTTTAGCGAAGTTATACTTAAATGTCTCTCGACCTACTTAAGCATTTAATTACCTAATCCTCTCAAAATTAGGGAATTTATATTCACTGCCCAGATTTTACCTCAGGTTAACCAATCTTGTTACAGCGCTGATTATTAAATGGAAGTTTAGTGTTTCCAAGTCCCTGTTGATAATTCACTTCCCACTATATTTGATTTCTTTCTCAAGCAAATCAAAGCAGGTGTTATCTATCATTTGCAACCAACAGACAATAATTAAAACATCAGAATTATCAAGGAGCCCTACCACCTTTCGAATCTTGAACACTCAACACCTTATCAAGACCTACCCCTAGATCCCATAATTCAGGTTAAAAGAATTTAGCTGCTCATGATGTAATAATCGAAGAAACTAGATGAATTCATACTTTGAAAGATGAACTTACCAAAATATGAATAAAAACTAGAGATTCTCAGATTAAATCACCAAAGAAAATCCCAAAATAATGATGATAGTCTCTTTAAAGTAATTGTTTTCTCAAGCCAAAAGAAGAGGGAGAAAAATATCAAAGTATCGTGTCTCAAAACTCAAGGTTTGGAACCCTTAAGAAAACCCTAAACAAGGCTTTAAATAGTTCACCCTAATTATGGAAAGAAATTAATAAAATTCAAAAATTCCTCGGATTAGATGACGCCATTTGTGATAGCCTATCAGGAGGTTGACGACTTATCACAAATATCGTCAACTTTCTTTATGCTTTTGGTACTCGCTGATGACAAACAGTGATGCCCTATCAGCTCCTTGATGACCTATAACAAATATCGTCAAGGCTTTTCGTCAGCTCTCATGTTCTGCCTTAGGCTGACAGCAATGTTGATGACTTATCACCTCCTTGACGTTCTATCACAAAATGTCGTCACAGCTTTCAACTTAGGTCAATTCCCTATCTACTGCTGACGATGAAGTTGATAGCTTATCACAGGACCGACGACTTATCACAAATGTCATCATCCACACTTCATCTTTATTTACTTCAGATTTCATCCTATTTGCTTCCATTCTTGTTAGTTCTCTAGCATCTTATCTTCTACTGCAAAATCAAACATAAAGCAAT
>NW_025889488.1:0-17497 GCF_002878395.1 Capsicum annuum
ATTCACCTCTTGCTATAGGAGTATCCATGGATTTGCAACTATTTAGTAGAAAACGTTCCAAAATTTTCATTATGCATGTTTCTTGAGATAGACTCAAATTTTTTTTTGTAAAGATCTCTTTGGATTTTAACACCCAATATATAGTCTGCTTCACCCATATCTTTAATGTCAAATGACTTTGCAATCCATGACTTAACAATTTTTGCATACTCCAAATTATTTCCAGCAAATAAAATATCATCCACGTAAAGCGAAAGAATCACAAATATTTCATTGGACTTTTTCACATAAATGCATTGGTCTTCATCGATCATGGTGAAATCAAATGAAATTACTTCCTTATGAAATCTCAGGTACCACTGCCTTGAAGAAAGCTTAAGGCCATATATTGATTTGTTTAATTTACAAACCTTCTTTTCTTGGCCTTAACAACAAAACCTACAGGTTGTTCCATGTAGATTTCTTCACTTAGTTCTCCATTAAGAAAAATGGTCTTCACGCCTATTTGGTGTAATTCTAAATCTAAACAAGCAACTAAAGACAAAAGCAAGCTAATTGAGGTAAATTTTACAACTAGTGAAAAAGTTTCCTCGTAATCTATTTCAGCTTGTTGAGTAAAACCTTTTGCCACTAATCGTGCTTTATGACTTTCTATTGACCCATCTGATTTGCGTTTAACTTTGAGAATCCATTTGTTCCCAATAGCTTTACGCCCAGAAGAAAGGTTAACTAGATCCCAAACTTTATTGGTTTTCATGGACCCTAATTCTTGTTTAATCACTTTTATTCATTCATCTTTTTCAGGACTCAATAGAGCTTCATTCACAAAATTAGGTTCATCCAATTCTGCGGGAGATAAAAGAAAGACATAATTCTCAATCTCATAAGATCGTTTAGGCATACCTTTTATAGTACTCTTACATAATTGAAGTTTATATGCCTCAATAGGATTTTGGGATTCAAAACTCCCACATGGACCAAGAATCATTTCTTGTTCAATTGAATTATCCAACATATCTGACGATATTATTTGATCATCTGAATTCAACAGTTCGTAAAGAGGCTTATTTTTCTTTATTTCATGCTTTTTTGAAAAAATATTTTTCAGAAATGTGACATCTCGTGATTCAATTTTAGTAGTACTTCCATCTTCCAATTCACTAATGAACGCATATTCTTTGGAGTGTTCTGAGTATCTTATAAAGATACATTTCTTTTTTTTTTGGACTTAGTTTTCCAAACTTACCAAAACAATCTTTAATATATGCAGTATAACCCCAAGGTTGTATATCATTAATGTTTGATTTATTACCAGTACATAGTTCATAAGGAGCAGAAGATACTGATTTAGAAGTCACTTTGTTTAATATGTAGGCCGTAGTTAATAGTGCATCTCCCCAAAAAGAAATTGGTAAATTTGCCTACGCCATCATGGACCATGTCATATCCAACAATGTTCTATTCCTTCTTCCAGCTACACAATTTTGTTGAGGTATATAAGGAGTAGTTAGTTGTCTGATAATGCCTTTTTTAATACACAGTTCTTCAAACTATTTTGACAAATATTCATGACCTCTATCAATTCTTAATGCCTTTATACTTTTGCCTAATTGATTCTCAACTTCATTCATATATCTTTTGAAGCATTCAAGTTCTTTGGATTTATGAGATATCAAATAGACATAACCAAAACATGTGAAATCGTCAATAAATATAATGAAATATGAAGCACCGGTCCTTGCCCTCACATTCATTGGACCACAGATATCATAATAGATTAATTGTAATGGAAATTTGGCTCTTTTAGCCTTCCCAAAGAGTTTTTGAGTAATCTTTCCAGCAAGATAATTTTCACAAGTTGGCATTTCAATTTTAGAGAAAGAACCTAAATATCCTTCCTTTGCCAATCTATTCATTCGATCTTTCCCTATGTGACCCAATCTAGCATTTCATTGAAGTATATTAGCATCATTATTACTAGAATAACATGACATTACACAGCAGTCAACATAATAGTCATAAGTTGAAGGATTACACTCTAAAATAATAAAACGATCATAACGATGTCCAAAACCATAAAAAATATTATCTAGAGTAATTCTTACACAATTACAACTAAAAAAATAAATGAAAACCAATATCTAAAAGAACAGATACAGATACTAAGTTTCGTCAAATTTCTGGAGCATATAGGACGTCATGCAATATTAAAGACCGGACTCCATGAAAATCTACTTTTCAAGTGTCAATCCTTTTGACTTCAAGTCTTGCATTATTTCCTACATAGATCTACCTTGATCTAGGTGAAAATCGATGGAACTCCACAAACACTTCTCGATCTCGACTCACATGGTCGGTGGCTCCTGAGTCTTCAATCCACATAGGATAAGATTCAGTTAATAAAATAGTGTTAGAAACATATGTAGCAATTAGAGTTGCATTTAGAAATGCTACCTTTTTCTGCTCAGGACATTCATAAGAAAGATGCCCAAGATTTTGGAAATTGTAGCACTTCATCTTGCTCTCTTTCTTCTAGAAAAACCTTTTTTCTTTTTTGGAATTTAGCTTATTTTTTCTTCTCCGAGGGTCTTTCTTCGATATCTATACCCTTCTTGTTCCACTTCTTCTTATGCTTGAATTCTGAAGATTTCTTACCACTTAATTCTGCTATAAAGGCATTAGAAGTATCTTTAGCAGCACCAAGCTGCTCATCTTTAAGTTCAACATAATGGGCAACATCAGAAAAAATTTTGATTCCTTCAAGTGTTCCCAATTATTAGGACGTGATCGGATCACCGCTTAAACCTGCTATTCATCTGAAAGAACGTGACCAACATTTTTGAGTTAAGCTATCATATTTGGCATCACTCTAAAATGTTGTTTGATGTTCTGATCATGACGCTTCTTGTAAGTGTCAAACTTGATAGTCAGCTATCTGAGGCGAGTGACAGAAGTACCCGCCATATGTACCTCGCAAGTGTGCCGAGATGGCATTGGCAGTAGGAAATTCCTCACACTCATGTATAAGGTCATCAATTACAGAACTTACAATGATTCCACATGTAATGGAATCAGTCTTTTTCCAAGCCTTATAAGTTTCAAGGTCTTTTCTGTGTTGTGCAGTATTGCCCTCTTCTGGCAGACATATGATATGGTTAATACCTTCAAGATCATTTTTCTCTTCAAGAACATACCACATTTTACGACTCAAAATATTGTATTTGTCTCCATTTAGTTTTTCTCCTTTGTTCAAGTCAACAATTATGCTTTTTGATTCCATGTCTGTTATTAAGAGACAATCACGCAAGTATTTTATCAATTATGCATGCAAGTTACACATTCAAGAAAATTATTTCACATAAAGGTTTCATGTTCAGTGTACAATCGAAAGGACACTTAAGAATTCGATCATCTTCTACGAACTGAATATTTGACCAAAATTAGAAATTAATTTCTTAGTGTTTATTAGAATGATATCTTTCAATTAAGTCATTTTAAACTCAAACAAATGAATGAAATTCATATAAAAGAGATAAAAAACTTAATATTTATATTATATAAAGTTAATAAATAACTTCATGTTATAAGTCAATCTAAAAATAAAAGTCATTCCATAAGTATTATAGATGACTTATATACACTCAAAAAGGCTTGCTAGGCCAAATATCGTGGTAAATATCAATTAATCTCTCTCCCCAAGAATTACGGAGAGAATATGCTAAAATACCCAATTTTTTTCAATTTGAGATTTCTACATAGTTTTCTAGTTCTACACGTCTTAATTCAAACAACTGAATAAAACTAGCAACTTTGATATTAGGAGACATCTTAAATGACTTGAACTCTTTCAGCTTCTTCTCTCTTTTCCTTTGTATAGCCCTTTCATTTCGTAATAGATTTGTGTCGCTTTGGGGACACCATTTCGTCTGATCTCTCGACCTCGAAAACATGCCCTTCGATGACGTGCTCTTCCACTTTATCTCTTTGCTCGACATCCTGAACTCCCACTTGAAGTGATTCAAGTTTGTCCCCATTCATTCATTTCTGAAATAGAAACCAAGACACATTTAGAATGGTTGAACCACTCAATTTAACCTTTTATGTTACATTTTCACCGTAGAAGGTAAAATCTATCATAGAAAAAAATCATGGACTAATTAAGACAAGAGTTATATCAAGCCTAATTAAATTCTTAAGAGTCATTATTTATTTTATAACTCATTAAAAAAACTACATTACTATTCATAAAGTAATGTGAGATACACA
Organism: Capsicum annuum; assembly: GCF_002878395.1. Classification (NCBI taxonomy): domain Eukaryota; kingdom Viridiplantae; phylum Streptophyta; class Magnoliopsida; order Solanales; family Solanaceae; genus Capsicum; species Capsicum annuum. Next base: position 4,267 of record NW_025889488.1, read on the forward strand.
AAATAGTGGGTCTAGTCCTAATATTTCTCCATTTTTAATTAATAGAATGTAATTTAACAAGCAATAAATGGTACGGGAACTTTCCTCCCACTTTTTCTTTCTCTCTATGTGGGCCATAATAAAATAAAATTAAAAAGGACATATTACTCCACCTAACCCTATACAAGAGCAGTAAAAACAATGGAGCATATCTTCTTTTTTATTTTTAAGAAATTAAGTAATTGAACCTTTTTATTCACAATTTTTTTTTCTTATTCAAAAAAAAATAAGCATGGGTGAACAAAAAATTATACATCCATATCATAGACAAAAAAAATCAGAGGTGAATAAAAAAGAATCATAGATCCATATCACATACAAAAAAAAAAATAGAGAAACTTCAGATTTTCAATCTGAATTTGTGGCGCAAAGATGTACGTCTGATTTTCAGTCAGAAAATTACGTGTTTGATTCTCGTTGCATTCAAAAAATCCAATCAATATCCGGTAAAAAAAGTGATAGGTGAGTTCTTGCCAGATGTGTTTCCCCTTTTTTGTAAAGAAATTATCATGCAAACATGGCAATTAACCGGGCTCTGATGCCATTGTTAGCAAATTCTGAGTAAAAACAGCTTGTACCTTAATTTGTTGCAGCGGAAGTTGTTGAATTACCTTCTGAAACAATTGCCCCAAGTCAATCTTCATCTCTCTAGGAAACGGAATATTGATTCACAAACTTAAATGCCTTTGGTGTTTAGTTGATATTGAAATTATTCACTATTTTTTTTTCATTTCTCTGTCTCACTTTTTAAACAAGAAGAATGAATTTTTAAATATAAAGGGAAGTGGAACAGTTTTTGTAACTATTCCCCCCATAATTCAAATATCCAATTTTGCTCTCTTTTATCAGATAATCTAGAAATCAGAAATGGGTCGGGTCAGATCAGTCCACATGGGCGACCCATGACCCGTAATCCAATAGTATTAAGTTTGTCGCCCTTTCCCAAGAAGAAAATCTAAGATTTTACGCCCCTTGAAAATTCTCCATCATCATAAAGCTCATTGCACATGCATAACCCACCAACTTCTATGCTCTAAGTTAAATCAGCTCTAGAAAAATTATGAGTTATGTTCCACTTATAGGTTTGGATTGTGATTACTACATATTAAATTCTCTTCTTCAAACGATATCAATTTAGCTCTCAATAATGGTCCATGATTTATTTATGGACACTACCTGGCCATCCAAAAATGGGTGGCAAATTTTAACCCTAAAAAGATAATATTAACATCATCTGCTATTTGGGTATGCCTATCACAACTCCCAATAGAGTACTATGGCAGTCTTCTACTTTAAAAAGTAGGTAACTATATAGGTAAATTCCTAAAAATTGATGCATGTACCAGCGTTATTCTTCATGTGAGATAAGGTTATGTGTCCAAATGAATTTAAATAATCCAATTCCAACATGAATACAAATTGGTAACCACATGCAACACGCTCTACGAAGCAGAGGATTTCCTTTGAAAATGTTGTGAATAGTTGGATCATGACCAGGAAAGTTGCTCTACATGCAACATGCTCTACAAAGCAAAGGGAAAGTTGCCAGAGGAAAATCAGCAGGAGAGTAAAAGTGCAGATATTTCTACTCAAGAACCAAGTTCACATGCTCCCACTACACATGATGGAGATTGGCAAACAATTCTTTTTCCCAAGAAAACAAAAGCGGCGCCAAGTAAAAAGAAAAAGTAATGATAATTGAAAAGGCTCCTCTCATTAATTCTTTGTATTTTTCACAAAAATGCTACTTAGGCATTTAGCAAGACCTTTAATGAAATTAACTCTTCTACTTCTCAACATAATACGAACACTAGTCTCTTTACAGTTACTAATACAAAAATTGATAAGTACTCTCTTGAATCTTTAATGTCCAAAAGTACATTTGATTCTCTCTTCACCTTTGTTGACACTCAATTTTGGCTCTCCATACTTAAAATTAACACATTTAGACTCTCTGACCACTAAATGACACAAAATATAATTTTTAACATAGTTTTTGCAATAGTTAATAAATTATTGATAATCATCATTGTTTAAGGATTTTTACTCATTTATTGTTATATTTTAATTTTACATAATTTATTGATAATTATCTTTAATTTCATAAATTTTAAAATTTTTATCAGTTTATTATTATTTTAATATTTTTACACAATCATCTGCATGCGTACACAACATAGCAATGGAATTTTTTTACCTCATAGTATAATTTTAATTATTTATAGAATAATATATTTTATCAAGGCAATCATATTTTTTATTTTTTGTTGATATTTTTTTCTGTAATTATACATTGACATTCATATTTTGTATATTATTTAACAAGACCAGCGTATATGAGTCGGTTTAATTATTTAATACACAGAGCAACAAATCAGTCAAGTCAAGGTCCTGTCACTTGACTTGGTTTCACCTACTTATCCATAATTTAAAGGATTTAATGAAAAAGTAGTAGATTTGATGAATAACCCTTTTTTTTGTTTTTTTCTTTTTTAAACACATAGCAACAATACACACCACACACAATTCACCACACCCACACTTCATAAAAATTTTAATTTCCTCTCTATAAAGAAAAACACTAAAAAATACACACATACACCTCTTTCCCTCTCCACCTTCACTGCCATCACTGTTGGAGCTTCGGCAAATGGGCTCTAGCCACCACAATCATGGCACCAACAACAACAACACCCCCATGCTACAAACTTTCCCACTCCATCTCGCTGTAAGCTCATCGGAGCAGATCACCGACGAGCATCATGTTTCCAGCCACCAATCACGGCCTACACTTCTATCGATGAAACTAATCCATCGACGACGCCCACCAGCCACTGCAAAACCACCAGCGCCACTCTTTTTTCTCTTTTATCCTCGCTGCTCTACATTTCCTCCATGAATGAAGAGCTTGGTTCCATAAAAAAGAATCAGATTTGACCGGATTTTTTTATAGATTTGGCGTTGCTCCTGTGTCACACTATTGAAGCAATACCGGTGGTTCGTCCCCTCTTTGCCTTTATATTTGTGTTCTATTTTATTGCTTGATTTCAGATTTGGCCAAAATCATGGCCACGTTACTAAAAAACTCAAATTTCGGTGTATCTCCATTAACTCCGGAGACCTCTTGACTCCTTAATATCTTTTTCATATATGTTTGAACATATTTTAGTGCTCCTATATGTTTTCTAACAATTTTCTAGACTGTTTTGATTCTAATGATTTGGTATAACTTTGTCGGACAATGTTGCTCAATGGTTTGGTGCTTTCTTATGCTGCTTTGTTATTGGTTTTGCTTTGTTATGTCCTTGAGACAACTTTAGTGTTTTTTATTTGTTTAGGTTGCTGATTTTTTAATATTATTGGATGATTATTCTTGTAAAACACCGATAATGAACAAATACTATATTATCTAGCCAATGACATTATCTATTCGCCGGATATCCGAGGCCACCCCAATACAAAAGACGGATTATATCTTCTCAAGTTTATTTATTCACGTCAAGTATCAATATATGACCGATGAATAAATTCTTCATTGATTTTTGAGGTCTTCACAAATAAAAGATGAATATTAAGTATATAAATACGTAATAAAATAAATATTTCGGGTGATGGTGAAATTTTTATAACAACGCAAAAAGATTTACGATTTGTATCTTGGCAAGGTGGTTTAGGACAGCCAATAAATTGAGCAGCCACTTCGTAGCAATAACGTACCTAAAATTTAATCCGAGCCCACTTTATAGAAAAAAGTATATTTATATGCACACATACCTTTTAAATTTATTTTGATAATTATTTATTTGTTACTAACATTTTTGTTACAAGTGTTTATACAGGTGTTTGAGAATATTCGTCAGGAAAAATACTAAAGAAGACTTTAAATTGAGCTGTACTTTTATATTTTTTATATTTATACAAATATTATCATAGTGAAAACCTTATCTTTGGGGTGTTGGTCGGGATATTCTTTATTTTACACGATTCTCATCACAAGTTATGCAAATTTTGGACGCTAATATTTTTATTAAAATTAATTTATATATTTAATGTAATAATTCACAATTTTTTACATTAACAAATATTACGTAGTCTTTCCTTAAGAATAATTTTTCTTTATTCAATTTTGTCTTCACATACATATTTATATACTTTGTTTATATATATTTTAAGATAGCATACACATTTTATTATTTCAATACATATTTTTTATTTGTATTTACAAACATTATTTTTTTTCTCTTCACCCTTTTAATTAACCTAGGTCTGGCTGGGAATCAAATTTGTGGATTCTGAAGGGTGCCTAACCCCTTCTCTTTGGAATAATTTGAGCCCTTACCTAGAACTCAAATTGGTTTCGTAGATTAAATAAAGTCATACTTGTTAAACAAATAAATAGGTTTCCTATTTTTTCTTGAAAATTAGGTGGCGACTCTTCTAAAATTAATTCTTTTTGTGTCCATAATGTTTTACTTGTTTTGACCTTAGGTAAAAATTAGGTATGAAGTTTGGCAACTTTGCAGGGGATGCAAGGTTCTAACCATTACAGATTTATGTAAATATTTATATTTTCTGCATTTTTATTTATTTCTTTCTAATTTTCTTGATTTATCTTGTCAGTTTGGTATAAATTGTTATTTGTTTTGTATAGCTTTTTTATTTATTTATTGTTTTATATAAACTGTCATCCCGTTTATATTTCCTCCATTTGAAAAAAATTTACATATTCACATATGCAGGTGAGGTGTGTTTTGCGCACCCGCAAATTACTTTTAAAATCATAAATTTTAGGAGAGTTGGCGTATGCACGGGGTGTTCGAATCTTTTTTTATGTGCCCGCGTCGCCTTCTTACTCGAGTAATCCTCTCGAGAACCATAAATCTAGCAAACCCACTCTTCGTAGAATAGAACTAATCCAACATCTTTTGAGGTACATGCATCATTAGTCATCTTTATCCGAATGTCCAAAGGGTTCATGACCCAAATGGCATGTTATCATAGTCTCTGTACATATTTAAAAAATGATTAGGCATATAAATTAATTATTTGCTCTAAATTGATTTTACTTTAGTAGGAAGGTGTAATACAACCTTTGTTTTGCATGGAGGATCAGTTAAAAGATGCACCTTAGCAATATTATTAATAAATGTGTACAGGTTTGAACTACTTTTTGACCTGATTCTTGTCCTGATAAGATACGTATGTAACCCTACATTAGGGTTCAGTCTCTTCACTTTTTTGGAATAATTTCTTTGGAATTCAATTGGGTAATTTTTTAAAAACAGTTCAAAGATGCTCTCCAAAAGTCATCAAGAGTGAAAATTTCCAATAACATTAGTTCCTAGCCAATCTATCTCCAAATCCTCAATTTTAGTCCGAGAACACTTTGCTTCTTCTTTCGAATATCGTAAACCATTAAATTTATGACGTTATCGATCCTTATTTTCAAAGTAAGGGTTCAATATTCTTTCATTCATAGGAATCCAAACTATTGTAGCGAAATAATGTCATAATTCATTCAATGTTTGACTTTCTTAATCTTGTCAGCATACAAAAGTTGTGTCAAAGCTCTTCTCATGCTTGACACCCATCCTGTCAATCATCTAATCGGAATAATTTTGATGCTAAAAGTAGTTCTTTCCTGATATTCTTTCACATTATTTTCACGGATAACCATCACATTTTTACAATTATACATTGCACATATAAACTTACAAATTTTCCTAACCTACACAGACTTGATTCTTGTTTCCACAAGATACGTAGGCAACCCTCATTTGGGTTCAATCCCATTATTTTTTTCCAAATTAATAAAAATTTAAAATTTTGACTTGGTTGGTACCAACACAGTTAGGAGTGCACGTGAGAAAGAATAAATTGGTATGATGGAGAGGACCGACTTCATGGTAAATCATATATCCTTTAGTACCTTTTAATCAAACTTGAATAACACTCGAAAATTCTCGTGCATAAATCTAAGACAAGAACAAAGCCAACCTCATTGTTTTAAGTGCATTGTGTAGTGAACTTTAGACTAGTTCATTGAATTGCATTGTTGATCCAGAACTTAGCTTGAATGTCTGTTGAGGCAAAATTCTGAGTTACACTTAGTTTGGGAAAGAATTATAGGCCTTCTTTGATCCAATTGTGCCTTTAATAGTCCACCAAATGACATTAATCCCTATCATTCCCCCTTGATTTTGAAACCTTTTCTTGAACAACCTATCAGTGCCTATACTTTTTTGAGTGCTTACACGCACTATCCCTCTCTTGGGCCTACCTCCTTGGCCGCACTAAATACGTGCAAATTGCGGATAATGATTCACGATCAAAGATGAAAAAGAAAAATAATATATTATCCTAGATGAACAAAAATTAAAAAAATGACTTAAGAAGGACCACCACCACCACCCCCAAAAAAAAACAAAGAGATAACTCTAATAAAGGCGAAGAATCATCATCATAAAAAAAGAGAAGAAAAATATGTTGAAAAGAAGGGAAAAACTCCAACACAAGCCGAAATAAATACAAAACAAGGGCCAAAGAAGCACAACAAAGAAGATCAAGCGTCAAAGCGCAACAAATGTCAAAAGCACAAATACAGTGGAATGCTCATTGAGGAATTAGTCACTTTTAATCCAAATATTTTCCTACCCGTCTCTAAACCTACATTACAAGACAATAACAAGTCCTACAAGATCCTACTCAAAGTGTCCTCACATTAGTAGATACTTACATGAAGGCCAAGCCCATGGTATCACAATTGCATTCATCGAATTTCTTTCTGAGTGTAAGTGTATATCTCTGGACGTCTCTACATTAAAAAGAAAAATACTCAAATAGGTGTGAGAACAAGAAATTTTTTTTTGGAGAGGACACTTGAATCATGAGAATAGGCATAGTTCAAAATCTTTTTTTGAAGAAAGATGAACAAATCTTGTCAATACTTAGGCATGTCTGAGGTACCACTTAAAACTATAGGTGTTATCCTAAAATCGATATCGGTTAGCTGGGAAAGAGATGGGGAACTCTTATACACACTACTAATTATAGGTACAAACTCCAGTCAAGACACATTGGACTATCACTCTGTTCAAAGTGATATGTTACATTTAAATATAGGTCTTCCTTTCAATGAGAAACATTGGACTGTCGCTCTATTTAAAGTGACATATTATATTTTATATAGGTCACCCACCTTTCAATGAGACATATTGGACCGTCTGTAATGCCCCAAAAATAAGTCCAGAGACATCACACGGTGCTCAAAACTACAAGTAGTCCCAAGCTAACCCTGTAAGCCTTCTACTAAATCTGAAACTCATAATAGAGAAATATAAACATATAAGCAATATTGGAATGCTAAATTCTATCTGATCTAAACTAGAATTAACAGAACATAATATCTGAGAATACTTGACTTAAAAGTATGGATAATCAACACTAGAAATCTAAATTATATCTAGCAGTCTGACAAGCCTCTACTACTAACAACTAGAGAGCCGCTAGGACAGACACCCAACTGACTCAATCTAACTGAAAATAACTAAATAGGATACTTTAATATAATAAAATTATGAATAACTTGGTTCCCGAACTATGAGGACTCACCAACTATCTAAATGTAGATAGAGATGCTCACGGCCGATCATGCTGATGGAACTGAGCACCTTAATCAACATTATTAAACAATGTAGCACATGGATATATATGTGGATCAGTACTTTTTGAATATACTGAGCATGTGGGGGTGAATGAATTAGTAAAATAATATCTCAATGCCAATATAAATTTATGAAAGAATTGCATTCTAAGTTTAATGAATCACGTTGGCTTGAATAACTAAAAGCTGAAATCATAAATCATAAATTATAAAGCATACTGTGTAATTCTCGTGAGCCCTCACATTTATTTTAAAAGTTGTACTTGTATTCTATACTTAAATCATGTAGTCTATGTGTAGAAAAGACTCACTATTATACCTATAAACTGAAATCTAAAATCTCATGACTAATATCTGATGTAAAATAATATCTGAATGAAACTGTGAGCCTTCACACTAAAATTCTAAAGCTTTTCTGTAAGTATTTGCTATTAGTCTTTTAACCGACATAAACCATGTGAACTATCATGGAGTCCAACGTCTAGTTCTCCTAAGGAGAAAATATCATGTTGGGAAAAGGTGTCATACTCTTGCCAAGGAATATAACCTAAGCTAAGTGATCACAATCTGTATTTGTATCCATATACAAATGTAATATAATCTTAATCTATACCTATATTGGCTCTTAGTTCTGGGGAAGTAGAATGCGCTAAACCCATACTTCCCGCTCGGTGCTAAATACTACTCTCTTTAATCTGTATGCTCATTCTGTGGGAAATCCACTTTAAAACTGGGATAAGGGTTTACTATGATAACCAGTTATGTATCTGTTTACTTTAAACTATAAATAAAACTATAATTAAAATTGATAAAGTGGATTCCATATCTAAGCTAAGGATCAAAAGATCAATCTTGTTCAAAAAATGAATATAAAATAATCATAGAATGCTTCCAAGCATAATCTTCTTGGAATATCAATACTCAAACTTTGCCTTAATAACCCATGCTTTAACTCATGTAAAATCATCACAAGGTTCATGCTTGATAATCAAAATCTTGAAATTTTTTTAACAACTCTAGTCAAGACAATGAAATTCAATTCTCATTATATGTAAAACCAATCCAAACGTATGAATACATAAAATAGAGATGCAATTCAACATTAAAATGACTTGTACTATTATAAACATCAAATAATGACAATTGAGTATAAACCCTATACTCAAATCGTGCATATTCATGTAAATTCAAGTTTAAAAACTAGTTTTGGGAACAAGGATGAAAGAGGTATCTATGTTCATAAGCCCACATACCTTAATTAACAAAATTGATGAAGGCACTTGACTTTGAATTCCTATTTGTGTTCTTGAAGATTTTTTCTTGAAGTTATTGAACCGGGAAACTTGAATTTTTAATTATCTTTGAAAAGGAACGGTGAATTTTGGATTTCTTGAAGTGTAAAATTAAAGCTCTAGGGTTTCTTGGAGAGAAATTTGATGAATTATGAGTATATTTTGAAATACATTAAATCTTATATTTTTACAATTTGGCGATTGATAAAAGACAAAACTGCCCTTGGGGATTTAAATCTCGCAACTAGAACGCCGATCATGACCTCACCGCGATGCGCCAAATGGATCATCATGATACCCACTGCGATGCGGTGGAATCGCGGTGACTCACAGGAAATGGGACCATTGCTAATTTGGGGGTTACCATGACGCGGTGAGTGGGTCATTGCGATACCCACCACGATGCGGTGGAACCACGGTGACCCTTTGGAAACTGACAAATACCTTTTTACACTTCACCGTGACGTGGTGGACCTCTTGACTTTATACTCACTGCGATGCAATGGAATCATGGTAAGCTACTGCCAATCTAAACACCATCCAATCCTAGTCCAAAAAATCTAAAACTTGCCTTTGGCATACTACTTACACCCCTGAATATAATTCAACTCAAAAATCATCATCTCGGGGCCCGAAAGGTCAACTTAAAAATCCTCAAAGTTTAAAGGGAGTCAAATGACTAAAACCCTCAACACTAAACTTTATTTTCAGGTTCTAAGTGCTATGGGCACATACTAAGGGATGAGGTGAACTAGGAAAGAGTGAGGTATTAAAATATCTCCCCCTTGGAAACTATCGTCCTCTAATGAGACTAATTAAGCTGAGGTTACTGAGGAACTGCAATTATACACTGGCATGCATAACTGTAAGCATGACTGCATGGTTGAACTAATTTGAAAAAGAAAGAATTATCAAGAGAGTGACTATATAAAGATAAAACTTGGAATGAAAAGAGATGATCTGAGAAAACCTGTTACCTTAAACTGAGTTTGAATATCTCGTAATAAGATAAGGGTACTTGGTTCGCATATCTGCTTTTGCTTCCCAAGTGGTGCCCTCAATGGAATGATTCCCCCAAAGAACTTTGACCAAGGGAACTTCTTTGTTCCTTAGTCTATGAATCTGGTGATCAAGAATCTCAACTGGAATCTCTTGATAAGAGAGGTTATCATGAATATTTATGCTTTCTAAGGGTACAACAACAACCGGATCACCAATACACTTCTTTAGTAAGGATACATGGAACATAGGGTAAATAGATAATGAATCTGCAGGTAACTCAAGCTCATGCGCCGCCTTCCCAACATAGCTCAATATTCTGTAAGGGCCAACATATCGGGGACTGAGCTTCCTCTTTTCTCCAAATCTCTTCACCTCAATCATGGGTGAAACTTTCAAAAAAAGTAAGTCATCAACTTCAAACTCAAGTTCCCTTCTCCTCACATCTGCATAAGATTTCTAAAGACTCTGAGCTATTTTTAACCTTTCTCAAACCAACTGGACTTTATCCTTAGATTCTAACACCACATCTGGCCCTATCAAAGCGGGTTTACCCCTTTCGAACCAACCGGTCGATGACCTATATCTCCCCATATAAAGAGACTTTAATAGAGCCATCTGGATGCTAGAATGGTAACTGTTATTACAGGCAAACTGGACCAACAACAAGTGATCATCCCAACTACCCTTGAGTCAAAAAAACATGCCCTCAACATATGATCTAAGGTCTGAATGGTCCTCTCTGCCTGATCATCTGTTTTAGTGTGAAAAGCTGAACTGAGATAAACTTGGGTACCAAGACCCTTCAGAAAGGCTTTCCAAAAGTGAGAAGTAAACCAAGTACCGCTATCTGAAATGATTGAAAAAGGAACTGCGTACAATCTGACCAACTCTCTAATATACAACTTAGCATAATCTTCGGTTTAGTAGGATGTATGAACTAGCAGGAAATGGGCTGATTTGGTTAACCTGTCTATAATAACCAAAGTTGAATCACATTGATGACGCAAATGGGGTAACATTGTTACAAAATTCATGTTCACCACATCCCACTTCTAGGTGGGACTACTAAAATCCGACAAGGTGCCTCCAGGCCTTTGGTTCTCCACCTTAACCTGTTGATAAATAGAACACTTAGCCATAAACTCCGTAATATCTTTCTTCATACCACTCCACCAATAGACTTTCCGCAAATCTCGGTACATCTTAGTAGCGCCTGGGTGAATGGTGTAACGCTCACCATGTTCTTCAACCATAATTCATTGCCTCAAACCATTAACACATGGCACATATAATCTACTCTAGTATCTCAACACACTACCTCCCCCTTGGGAGAAAACCTATATCTTCTGATCTCTGACCGACTCCTTTAGCTTAACTAGGTTGGGATCCTTATCTTGTTTTCCTTCACCTCTAAAACTAAAGAAGATTCTACATTACTCTAGACCCAAATATTTTCCTCAGCCGAATCAACTAACCGCACACCTAGTCTAGCTAAACAATGAACTTCTCGAACTAACTTTTTATTATTACCCTCTACATGAGCCACACTACCCATCAATAGTCTACTAAGGGCATCTGTCACTATATTGGTCTTGCCCGGATGATACAAAACACTCATATCATAATCTTTCAACAATTCTAACCACCTTCTCTGGCAAAGATTTAACTATCTCTTCTTAAACACATACTATAAACTTTTGTGCTCCGTAAACACATCGACATGCACCCCATTCAGATAGTGCCTCCAGATTTTCAAAGCGAACACAACAGCAGTTAATTCAAGGTCATGAGTAGGATAGTTCTTTTTGTGAGGCTTAAGCTGTCTAGAGGCATAGGCTATGACTATACCTCTCTGCATCAAAAAACAACCTAGACCAACTCTCAAAGCATCACAATAGACAATGAATCCATCTGTACCATCAAGTAACGCTAAGACTGGGGCTGAAGTGAGCTGATCCTTCAACTCCTTAAAACTCTTCTCACACAAATCTAACTAGTGACACTTAAATTTCTTCTGAGTTAATTTGGACATAGGGGATGCAATGGATAAAACCCCTCAACAAACTGTCTTTAATAGCAAGCTAAACCCAAGAAACTCCTAATGTCTGATGGAGAAATGGGTCTAGGCTAGTTTCTCACTGCTTCAGTATTTTGGGGATCAACTCTAATGCGATCACCAGAAATAATATGACCGAGGAAAGCTACTGACTTAGTTAAAATTCACACTTGCTGAATTTAGCAAACAATTGGTGGTCTCTAAGAGTTTGTAACACAATTCTAAGATGGTTTACATGGTCATTATCACTACGAGAATAGACAGAATATCATCGATAAAGACTATGACAAACGTGTCTAGGTAAAGTTTGAAATCTTGGTTCATCAAGTTCATGAAGGCTGTTGGAGCATTTGTTATCCCGAAGGACATTACTAGGAATTCAAAATGACCATAACAGGTTCTTAAAATTGTCTTGGGAATATCACATTCCCTTACTCTAAGATGGTGATTGCCGAATCTAAGGTCTATCTTACAGAAGTAACTTGCACCTTGGAGTTGATCAAATAAGTCATCAATTCTTAGAAGAGGGTATATTTTTAATTGTGACTTTATTCAGTTGATGATAGTCAATGCACATTCACAGAGAACCATTTTTCTTTTGCATGAACAGGACTAGAGCGCCCTATGGAGAAACACTGGGCCTTATGAAAACTTTATCTAAAAGATTTTTGAGTTGCTTCTTTAACTCTTTAAGCTCAGCTAGAGCCATACGATATAGAGAAATGAAGATGGGTTGAGTAGCAAGAAGAAGATCAATACTAAATTCTATTTCTTTATCGGGAGATACCCCTAGTATACCTTTAGGAAAACATTTGAAAAACTCATTGAGCACACGAACCAACTGAACTGTTGGAGCCTCAGACTTAGTGTCTTTGACTCAAACTAAATGATAAATGCACCCTTTTGAGATCAACTTTCTGGCCTTCATATAGGATATGAAATTACTCTTGGGAGATACGGAATTACCTTCCCACTCAAAGACTGGCTCATCTATAAATTGAAATTTTACCACTCGAGTGCGACAATCTATAGATGCTTAAAAGGAATGAATTCAATCCATACCCAGACTAAGGTCAAAGTCTATGATATTTAACTCTATTAATTCTGCTAATATGATCTTATGAAGGACAGTAATAGGACATTTCTGTAGATCTGTTTGGCAACAATTGACTTACCAAC
>NW_025889489.1:0-1415 GCF_002878395.1 Capsicum annuum
GTGCGAGTGACATAAGCTCAATTTAAACTCCCAGTCTAATTATTTTCTTCCTTCTATCTACAGAATATGCCTTCTAAAATGACCGTGTGGTGTACAGGGTCCAGACTCGGGGTATTATACACGGGCACCATAAGACAATGGTAAGATAAAAGGAATGAAAATAAGAGTCTTATGGGTGAAAATCCTCATAGACACCTAAATTGAGACAAATGAAAATAAGGAAGTCTCATTACCTTAGGGCAATGATGAGTTGAGAGAAAGAAAATGAGAGAGGTTTGTTGGCAAAAACCCTTCAAGGTGTCACTAGCCGAATAAGATCTATAAGTGAAATTGACCTAAAGAAGCAACTCAATTTTAGGGTCATTAACTCAACAACAATTGGTGAAAAGTTTGGATTAAAAGATCAGACAGCTTAATCCAAAATGCATGGCATAATCATTAGGATTGATTGTCATTTTTAGATAAGTTTTTTCTTTTCTTTATTTTCAAAAAGGGACAAACATTGTCTTTCCTTTCTTCTTTATAATTCTATTTTTGTCCCTTTGAGTTTGTCATTCGAACAGAAAATTATTTTTTCTCATTTTTAAGTCAAGTCTGTGTCAAAACAAATGAGAAAGGATTTCAAGTCTTGCTACCAGTCTCCTTAATTGCACAGAGCAAAGCCAGGATCAACGAATGAAAGAAACATGGGAAGTTTATCAACCTACAGGTTTCTGAATTCATGGAAATCTCAGGATGCAAAAGGTGTATCTTAGAGACATGGTAAAATAAAATTCAATACTTGAATCAAAGCCACTTCTCTTAATTTGGGCTTGGGTTAATGACGCGATAAAGTCGGGATAAGTGCCAGTAATCTGAAAAAAAATGAAGGGAATGAACACTGGAGCAGGTTCCTAGAAAGGCAAGTGTTGCAAGCCACCACTAGGTTTTTAACTAACAAATTTTCTTTGTTGAAACAGGGGCAAAATTTTCTTCACTTAATTAACCTTCCTTTGGAATGACAAATCCGTGAGTTGTTACTTTATGTTTAGGACCCTTCTGGAAAATGGGAATTTACTTTATCTTTAGGACCCTCCTGGAAAATCAAAATTTACTATATGTTCATGATCCTCCTGAAAAATAGGAATTTACTTTATGTTTAGGTGAGGTAGTGGTATGGTCTGCGTACACTCTATCCCTCCCCAGTCCTCACTATGTGGGAATACACTAGGTATGTTGTTGTTTTTGTTGTACCCTCCTGGAAAATGAGAATTTACTTTATTATTCAGGACCCTCCAGAAAAATGAGAATTTACTTTATTGTTCAGGACCCTTCTGGAAAATAGGAATTTACTTCATGTTTGGTACCTCCTAGAAAATGGGAATTTTTTTTATGCTTGGGACCCTCCTGGAAAATGGAAACTTACTTTATGTTTG